>NC_090232.1:16287606-16445106 GCF_024489055.1 Chanodichthys erythropterus
AAGCAAATTTAAGATTATGCCAATTTTTTAGATTATGCCAATATAATTATTTTACAGACTTTTTTTCTTCTTTATTAGAGTACAGTTGTATTGCACAGAGATTTTTTACTTTATGCCCCCCAAAATATCAAAATAAATGTTTCATTCCAAAATTAAAAACATGCTCATATTAGAAGAGGTGTATTCAAGACACTGAATGTATGAATCAGTGGGTAACAACACCATGAGATAAATGTCATAATAAAGATTGAGTTGGTTAATATTTGATACCTGGAGAGATCAAACCATCAAATGTTTTTTATATTTACATATTTTATTTCAAGTAGTTTAAAAAAAAATAACCCTGGTTTGAACTGCATTTTTAATGTTTTATATATTTATTTATTTTATAATAATTTAATGGATTCTGACTAAACAAATAAGCATCATGTGTGTTACTCTGTCTCTTTCTTCTAAATGCTTGTTCGTTGTCTCCTACTTGCACACATACCCTTGCACGCGTGGTATCAATGTACCTTAGCAGAAAACCTTGAGTGACGTGTTGGTGCACTAGTGTGTCTTACTTGGGTTCAGCTGCTTTCCTATCACAAAGCCCCAGTAAAGGTCAGAAATGCTGAAAGAGATTCCTCTACAACACATACATATACTTCAAGGTGTACAGCTGTACAGAAGAAAATAATGTCAGCTGGCTTTTTCTGCTCTCACATACAGTACAATGACACCCTAGATTCCTCTCTAGAAATACTAACAGACTTGTGTGCTCAACATTTGAAAAGTGATAGTATGTCTCTGTCAACAGAGAGATGGAGATAAAAAAGAGAGACAACAAAGTAAAAGCTGTATATCTCTATCGATGTCCTTTCCATCTCCCCCATTCTCAGAAAAAGCAGTTGAATTGCACGAGAGAGTTAAGGTATAGGGTACAATAGGGCTAAAGGCACACCCTTAAAAAAAATTTCTTTTCACTACGCCCATAGTGTATGATTGCAGAAAAAATATGTTTTAAACATTGATGGAGCAACAGATTTTGTGTGAAAATAAATCATAAAAGTGGTTTGTTTTTTTTAAATATAAGGTGGCATGGGTAAAAGGCACAAAAAGTATTGATACAAATACTTTAGCTAAAATAATGTTTTTAATAATGTCTAAGTTAATACTTGTTCAAAACAATCACTTTAGCAAAGTTTGTAATATTTTCGTTTTTTTGGTTATTTTGTTAAAATAATTTATTTTTGTTCAATATAATTGTCATTAAAGGGGACATTTCATGAAAATCTGACTTTTTCCATGTTTAACCCTTTCGAGTGTGAGTTTAAAATATTCTAACTGTCCCTCCAGAGTGAGTTTTTTTAAGGCGACCGTTATTTTAGAATGTTTGCCTTTAATGTTTCCATAGCGACACGTCATGCATGTCACGAGCGCTGAACGCAGCCACAATAACACTGTATGACAGATGGATCGCTATTATTTTGTTTTTCCTTGTTTATTTAAAATATTCACAGACTTGCTTACCATGTCATTAACTATCTGATATTCTGATCCTCAAATATGTGTAAGTGAGTGTGTTTTGTCATTTGAAAGCCTTTACAAATGATCTTTATCTTGATCTATAATGCGAGATTGGCGCCGCCATCTTAGTTTGCCCCGCAGTTCGCAGACTCCTGTCAGTCGTATTTATAGCACGTGAATTCATCAGTTTCTCCCGAAATATATGCAAGTAAGTGGCTGCTGAACTGGAAGAAAAATAGAGTAAACTTTGTAGTTACTTGGGCCCATTATGTGTGTCTGATATGAGTAAATGTCGGCAAATTGTATTTGAATGGATTTATTGCTCCTTCCACTGATGTCTGACATCAGTGTGTATTTTATAAACTCTAAATATATTGTTTTAATGGTGCTTATGCGTATTTAAATGTCTGAAACCTTAAAAGAAATGTTATGTGGCTGAAAACACTGCATAGTTGTGATATGACAAGAGCTCCGTGTGTCTGTCTCGCAGCCAAAGCGTGAAAGCACAGTTTGAATCTGGCAGTTATGTGACGTTACTGAACGTTCGAAATCCCATATGTGGGACTGTACGCCCAGGGGCACAGAAATAAAAATCCCACATGTGGGACCGTACTGCTCAAAGGATTAAGTGCTATAATCGGGTCTCCAGTGCATCTAACAACCTAGAAAACGTGAAAAAGGACAACCCAGTAACTTTGTTTTAGCAAGCAATTTTTTTTTTTTTGGTTTTGGCAAGGCGCTGTCATTTTGTTTTCGCAAGCGTAGCAGGCCATAGCAAAAGGCCATAGCCATAGCAAAAGTTTGAGCAAAGCATGCTAACTTTTCTGTCGTTGGCTGCACAGATGAGCACAGACCACTATTTAGAGTCCCGTTAGCTTGGATAGCCTACAAGTTGACCCTGGCACGCTCGATTGCTAAAAAAGGAGCGTTTCTGTCCGAGTGATACTTTGGAAAAATATTAGACAATTCACACTGTTTGATAGCAATCATAAACGTTAGCTTGGTGTGTATGGTTCTTTTAAGCAAACAGGTACGCTATAGTGGGCTTCCATATGGGTTTTGCACAAAAGATTTACATGATGGCACATGCTAGTCGATGAGTTGAATCAACTCCACAACTACATACATTTATCCACTAACCATTCAGAAATGTTCAGTTGCTTTCTAAAAGTTGTAACTTCTTTCTGAGTCTCTCCATCAGTGTCCGACTCCATTTTGAACAATGTAAGGCTGAACACTGTTACTGAAAATCTTCATTTTGGCTGTGTGTGAGAGTCTCCAGCTTTGTTGTTGTTGAGCATCCGAAGCGTGAGCTGTTAAAGCTCCGCCCTCTTTTGGAAAGCGGTCAAAGAGCATTATACTGCACCCTAGACTGTACTATATTCCAAAAATTCCTTCTGTGACTGCTCAGCCGATCACTTCGCAAGCTTTCTTTCCTCCACCTTGAGGTGAGTGCTGGAGCAAGAAAGCCTCCACCTGTTATGTCTGGTCCATGCTTTAAGACTGTTCAGGCAGTAGCGTGGATCTTCTTAAATTCTGTTATGCTTTGGTTGTCACAATAGAGGAAATGCGGTCACTAAGCAACATATTTTGCATTGGATTACAGATTATATTTCTGCCATTTATTTATGGATTCTATTTATATGCTACGTCACAATGTCCATACGTTTGGTCAATCAGATTGACATGTGCAAACACATGCTTCAGACACCGTCTCACGTGGAAGCATTCCCATAGTGTTAATGCTATGATGGAGCATCTTGTTCCCTTCTTGGGGAACCGGGTTTCATAAGTAACCTGAGATGTTTTCTATGACAAAAAAAAAAGACAAAACAAACAAACAAACAAACAAACAAACAAAAACTTTTGGATCCTACTCAATATCATTGAGTCAAGGAAAAAGTCAATAAAGAGAAGTAAGGCAGAAAAGAAGATAAAGAGAAAACAGGAAGAAATGCAGAGAGGTGGAAATAAAAAAAATGCACACATAAATAAAACTAAATTATTAATTGAACTTTTGGCATGCATGTTGAAAGCTTTAGAGGATGTTCATATTCTTTTTCCTTTATATGTGGCTGAGTAAAATGGAAATGCTCTCATTAGAGACAGAGAGAGTAAGTTAAGACCTTGTTTCCGCAGCCCTTCTCATAATTAGGCAGCATATCCATAATTAATCTGCCCATTAATAACTGTGCTAGGTTTGATTGACAGCCAAGGGGCTGTGACTTAGGGTTAGGAAGGTCCATTAATTGTCTTTGCAAAATCAGACTTCAAACGGTGCATGGCTCACTTCCTGTTTAATGAGGTCTTAAAACATGGTGTCATACTTGGAAAGTCACTGTTACACACACACAATTATTCAACGAGACCCTGCAGGTTGTACCCATAATGCAGTGCATAAGTCCTGACGTTTTAGCCCCTGGTTGTCAGCCCGACTGAAACACAGGTTCTAATTATGGAGTAATGAAATGCCCTATTTTGTCTTTCTCTCTCCTTCCCTCTTTTTCAGTGTGTGCAACACATTTCAGTCACCACTCTGACCCTCACCTCATGCTGACCCCAGGCCCTCCTGCAAATTCAGCTTTTTTTATTTGTCCCAAAGACTACATTATTTGTCCCACTTACACAACCTGGCCAATTTTCCTAGTAACTTTAGTTTAATCAAACTTAACCTTAAATTCATCTTTTACATCTTATTATTTAAGAAAGCTATTTGCTGAGGACATGGGGCTTGATAGATGAACACACTCAACAAAAAATATATCTGAAACTTTTTCCATGAATAATTTGGAAAACTTAGATTGGCTTTAAATTGCGTAACGCTTCGTTTCGGAGTTTGAATACCCTCATTGTCGACTTTGTCAGAGAGAGTTTCTCTACCCTCCTCAATTATGTTCCTCAGCTCAAACGAAGCCTGGATTCTCTTGAACCATCTATCATAACACGTTTCTCATCTATAACAGTGACATCCATCAAACACTGAGGAATGTGCAAGCTCCAATAAACCTCACTTAATTTTGTTTCACTCTCTTCATAGCCTCAAGTGTGTATGGAATTACTTTGTTAAATTACTGAGCAAGTTATTTTGACTGGGCAGTTCACAAGGAAAATATTAAAATATGTGCAGAGTGTGCAATCTATGAGCAGTTCTTATTAAAAGTGAAATTTAAAACCCTGTTCCTGGTTCCAGTCAGTGCCACCTGTCCTTTTTTAAGGAATGGCTATTTCTTTTTAGCTGTGATACAACACACTCAAAAATACAGATTTCCTTGGTTTTCTTTGAACGTTCTTTGGACTATTCTCAAATCATGCTGGGATAAATTAGATCAGTTCTGTCACAAACTTGTGGAGTCTATGATTTTATTTTTGATTAGGGCAGTGATATTTTGGATGCACACACAGACGAGGCGATGGCGAGAAGCGAGCGGAGCAGAACAAGCATTTTCAATTCATTTCTATGGAAGGTGAGCGCCAGCATGAATCTCAGCTTCCATAGCTGCTCCGCTTGCTCTGCACCAGTGGACTAACACCATAAGGCACAGTGACCAAGGACACATGCTGGGGTTACTGTACACCTGTATGACTACAGGTGTGTTGGGATGCTCCACTCTAGTAGGGGTGGAAAGACACTAGGAAGCTGGGGGTTGCTGCTACACTGTAAAAAATTACTGTGATTTTAACAGTAAAAGATTGTAAAAATGCTGCGGTGAAAAACTGTTAATTGGTTTACAGAAAGTTTCCGTACTATATACGGTGAATAACTGTAATAGATCTAACGGTACATTTAATGTAATTCTACGGTAAAATACCGTTAAATTCACAGTTTTTGGAAGTGAAAAATAACAATTCATTGTAAAATTTACAGTGAAAAAACGTAAATTGACATTCCCACAATTCCCTGCGTGACACTTCACATTTGATATATTTTTGTTGAAATAACTCATTTTTCTCATTTTTTTCTAATAAGTTATGTACATTAGGTTTTTATGTTACATCTAATGTTGTTAAATTAATGTTTATTGCATTTTTAAAATTTCATGCATGTTACCATGATGGTGTTTAGTGTGTGTGTGAATGACACTGTGTGCACCTTCTATATATTAGTATTGTCCTCCTCAGCTTGTGGAAAAGCTGCTTGTGATGAACTTTGATTCATCATGTGACTCTTATCACCACTGTGTTTTGTAACTGTCAGTGTATTATAAAGATACAAAACAGATATTAGAACTTCATTATGTTGGTAAATTAACATTATATCAGTTAATGAAATATGTTATTTTACCGTAAATTTTACTGGGATTTTTTTTACAGTGTACTGAAACCCAATGTCAAATATACATATTTAAAATGTAAAATTCACATGTAACTCCGTAAGTATGTTTACGGTTTGATGTCATTTTTACAGTATTGTTCTGGTAACCACAGCTGCCGGTATTTTTCCGTAGAAACAACGGGATTTTTTTTACAGTGTAGTGTAAATCACAAACTAAGGCTCTCTGACTCTTCCATTCAGATAGATGTGCTTCGTTACTAAACTCATTTGGATTATTTTGATGCATTTCATTTTATTACCTTATTTCTATTATGTGTGATTTTATTTTTGTTTAAGGCTGTCTGGAGGGAGGAGTTTGAGAGAATTGGGGAGTGATATTTTGGATGCAGTCTCAGATTTGAGTGTAAGACACCAGGACCGAGGACGCAGGTTGGTGTAATTAAACCTTTGCAAAGACCTGCTCCCCTTAATTACTGTTGATTTGTCTGACAAGCCATGGTGCTGTCATGCCACACAGAGTGAAAAGTACATCGCGGAGCAAAGAGGACGCTGACAACACTTCAACAGACAAGACAGATCAGGTTACTTATGATATTAAACAAAGTCCCATCTTTCAAACTGTGTAATTTTTTAAGAAATTCAAAACGTTTTGTGGCTCTTTAGTGTGTCGTGACGCCTCAGTTCAAGCAGCTCGTGAACCAATCATCTCTTCCTAACTTGTTAATTTATAGCATCAAATAAACATGAATGAACATGAGAAGGAATGTTGTTTGAAACGCAGAAAGATGTCAGTACACACCATTTTTCAATTTCAAGTCCACCGAGGATAATCTTCCAAATCCTGAATGCTTTGTCGGACAAAATGGCGGAGTGGGTGTTATGATTGGTTAGATTGCTTGTCAATCAAACTCCAGATGAATGGTCAATTGTACACCTGTATAACTACAGGTGTGTTTGGATGCTCCACTCAAAAAAGCATGAAGGTCAACCCCAAACCAATCCCTCAGTGGGGCATAAGTAGATTGTATAAAAATGTATGAATAACATATGAATTCATACAAATTCTCCACCTTCAAAGAATATGTGTTCCTCAATTAACATCAAATAATATTTTTAAATGTGTTAAAAATGGCTGATAATAAAGAACAAAGCTATTGAAATGCATGGCATTGCTGGATATTAACGAATGTTTAACTAATGAAAATGTGTCACCATTAGCGCTGTTGTGATCGGATAACACATGAGAGTATTAGTACAAGGTGTAAACGAGGTCTGAGGATTTTCTACATGTATCAGTTCTACTTAACTCTGACTCTTTTCATTAAAGAGCTGAAGTTTTATGTGCAAGTGTTTGGGCAAAGTTTTATTGCCTCTTTGCAAGTCTTGAGTATCTACACTTTTCCCATTTTTAAGTCTTTCCTCTCATTAAAGTGTCTCTGGATTCCTCTCCATTACTATTTTACAGAATGCTTATGCGGCACAGTGCTTGGTCTCAGTTTCTTTCATGTTGTCTCGAAATAGAGTTCAATTCATTACACATACTCACAGATATCTCTCAGACATTTGCATTTCAAACTGAATAATTCTACATGTTTGCACAGCTCATTTTGTTGGCCGTTTTGTTGTTCTGGCACATTTTAAGTGCGCCGGCTGTGATAAGAGTTCACAGACGTGTTAAGTTCATTACGGTGAGAGAGTTCTGGCTTTGTTCTTGCGATGTAAAGATTAAGTGCAATGTAGTGTGTGCTCTTTGCATTGTATTTTTTGTTGTTGTTGTGTGTATGTACGTCGTATATATATATCATACACACAAACATTAGATTGTTATTATAGGGCCAATGATGAAAATAGGATCAATGGAGTAGAATATCACAGGCAGGGAAACAGAACTGTCAATGAGTAACGTGTGTATGCGTGCATCAAGAGGGAAAGTATGCTTTACTGATGTCCTTTCCTGTTTCCTAAGTAATGATGTTTGGAGCTCTTGCCAGACGATGCGCATATAGGAAATTATTTGGAACATGTTTCCATGCGCATACGTATATAGCCGAAAAAAGAAAATGAACCACCTCAAATAAGCATATACTGTATGTCCAGTTTTTGGAAATTTTAGTTGCATTTCAAATTTGCAAAAAAAACAAACAAACAAAACAAACAAACAAACAAACAAACAAAACACACACACACACACACACACATACACACACACACACACACACACACACACACACACACACACACACACACACACACACACACACACACACACACACACACACACACATTCATACACCTCCAGTAGTTTCTCTTTTAATGTCTGATAAAATGGTATTTCCAAACCTTTTTACTGTCATATTATGGCATGATGTGGTGAAATAGGATATTCAATAAGAAAAAGTGCTGTACAGTGCTTGGTGATTTTAGACAATAAGTAACTGCAGTTGATGAAAGTTATTACTCTGAATATAAATATTTCTTAATATGCACTGATTATTTACAAGACACGTATCTAATACACTCTCATGGTAATTTGTAACAATTTTACATTTTGGTGAACTGGTAGGAATTTGATCTGCTTACACCCCTCTGATGGTTAGGTTTAAGGGTGGGTTTAGGAGTAGACCTTCATGCTTTTTCCGTACAAAATTGCCACCTCGCCATCCCAAGGTGTTTTGTTTTGTTGAGACTGGGTAGCACATATCAGGAATGTGCATTAATAACACATATAGGCTCGGTTTTGATCCCATGTTGACTTTAAGGTCTTCTTGGTTTTTTTTTTTTTTTTTGTTGTTGTCTTTTTAATTTCTCCCCATTCATACAGCTGTTTGAGGTAACTTTTTCAATTATTTAGTATCTAGTTTTCCTCAGAAGTTATGTCAGGACATAACTGTGCATGCAAGTGGTGTGTTTGTGTGTGAGAGGGGTGTTGTTGGGATAGGAATCAAATCTAGGCCGTGTTTGACAGAACTCAACTCAAGGACAAGCACTGTAACACATGAAATGAAGAGGGGAATGGAGGGAATAAAAGAAATAAGAAATATGGGTTTGGCATTGTTGTCTGAGATGGAGGATTGGCGAGATGAAAACAGGAAGTGTATTGAAAATGTATCTCCCTCCCTTTTTTAGCTCTTAAAAAGAGAGGGGGAGAGATGCCAAAAGGAATATTTTATTGCTCAGATGACTTGACAGAGTTAACCCTTTTGTTTCATTCAAGTTTCAAATTTGTTAACTGTACATTTTATAAGTTCATACTTTCTCTGCAAATCATACCAATGACCTTGGTGTTTCAGGTTTATACTCTAGTGTTTGAGCTACAGGAATACCACAGTTGTTGACTGATGAGTATATCTGTGGCCGTTGATCTAGCCCTGCAAACTGCACTATGGCTGAACAGTGTGCACAATGTTTAATTAGTGATTTTAGTCATATAGGTATGTGAGTGTGTCCATGTGTGTTTCGTTTCATTTCGTTTAGTTTTTTTTTTTTTTTTTTTTCTCAGAGTACAACAGATTTTCATGAAAGCATGACTGGAAATTACTGTGTAATTACTGTGGAAACCAGACGGTGAGGTTGGGCGCTGGGTGCTAGCACACTGTTGTGAAAATAACACTGATTGTGACACTTTCTGCAGTGGGACGCTACTACAAGCTGCCACACTATCGCAGAGGATGCTAAACACGGTTCACTAAGACCAACTCACACCTTCTATTCCCAGCGTTTATTATGTGTGTGTTAGTTCGATCACAGTTAGATGTTTGTTGCATTTAAAATTTTTAGATGTCTGCCCTACATATCTCTTTTTAGAGTCATAGAAAAACAGCTGTACAGGTATGTTACAGTCAATACATTTATATATGTTTTTTCTGTGTGCGTCTGTACAGTATGTGTTATGTATTTCTATAAGAACTTCCTGGTCCTACCCTTGAGAAAAAGAAGTGCACTTGAATGTGCACTTGTAGTGTACTTCAAATTTTAAAAGTAGATTTTAAAACAATATTAATGAAATAAAAAGTCTCTTAAAAGAGAACGCTTTCATGGCTATGTTTATTAACACACTTAAGTACACTTTACACTTAAGTGCTTTACAGAAGGACACTATTTTGATGTGTTGACTTAACATTTACATGTAAAGTACTTGACTTAACATTTACATGTAAAGTACTTGATTAAAATTTTAACTGTAGTGCATTATTCAACATTACATTTAAAGTTAATATATTTTAAATGTTCTAAATTGAAACTTCATTACAAAAGTATAATTACAAATATATTTAAATTGTTTCAGAAGAAATTACATTATTATTATTATGTTTACAATATATGTTTGTGATAAGTGCGACGGTCAAATATCTAGTGCATGTTTATATAGAAAAACAATGGAAAAGCAGCACAGTGGAATACAAACAACAACAACAAAAAAAAAATGTGAATGGTCCCTAATAGGTGTCATTTTTTTTTTTTTGAAGTTTAATGAAATTTCTGTACTATTCATTAAAGTATGAGCACTTTACTGAGGTCTTAAACTTATATTCTCACCTATGCACTTGTCACAGACACGCCAGGCTCTACCATCACCCAACCACAGCGCACGGCATCACCTGAGTTCTGATCACGCACACCTGCATCCCATCAGCACAGTCATCAGCAGCAGCAGCACAAAAGGCACACACACTTACACAGTCACTGTCCGGTCTTGTTGGCATATGGTCTTACCTTAATGCTCACCTCAAGGACTCCTTCCAAGAGACTTACCTGTCTCCAGCGTGTTCCTCGTCTCGTGTGAGTTCCTCAGTGTCTTCTCAGCTCCAGTCCATCACCAGCCTGCGATATCTGCAAGAGAAAAGACAAGTATTACTCCAATATCCATATCTGCCATCTGTCATATCCGCCTTCACTTACCTGTTGTTCAATAAACTATATTACCTGCATTTTTGTCCTCTGTATTGTAACAGCACTTTTTGTAAGTCACTTTGAGTGCTTTAGAACAGAATTGATGTCAATAAAAGCTTTTATTGGACTAACAAGGAAGTTTTCAGCTCTGAAACTTACAGGATATTCTTATAGTATGATGACCTCTTATATGTCAAAAGCTCAAAGAAAAAATTTCTCAGTTCATCACCCCTTTAAAATAATAACCAATCACAGTGAAGAATCATCAATTTCCAATCAGGCTGAATGACTGAATACCTCATTAACACCACATCACGTAGTCACATCCACAAATATTTATCTTAAATGAAGAAGAAAACGCATACATAAATTTAAGATTTGAATTACACAAGTGTACTTTCAATACAATTAAGCACAATTCTTTTCCACAAAGGTTAGCCTTAGAATACAGTTTTCTGTCTATAATATTTAGCAAAAGCATCAAACACCTGTAGTGCTTAGCAGTGTTTTATTTTGAAGTGAACTTGTAGATCCAAAGAGAGGTCTAGACAATTCTGCTGAAACTTTTTTTTTTCTTTTACCAGTTTTCTGTAACCTGTGATGCTATTACATGAAGACATGGGGTATATGGTAACAATATCCTTTGTTATTAAAGTCCAACAAGACCAATAAACTTGGGGTTAAGTATTAAGTTATTTGCTCAAGGGCAGAGTTGAGATAAAGGAGCAATCTTTCTTTTAGGTTACAGATCAGTATGATTTGAATCTTAAATTGTGTCATTAGCCATTAAGCTGTCTTTATCCTTGTTGCATCTGTATTCATTTCCTATATGATCTGGACCCTCTGTATAGAATATATATACTTTGTTGTGTGTGTGTGTGTGTGTGTGTGCGTGTGCGTGTGTGTGTGTGTGTGTCTTATCTTGCCCAGAGAACCATCTGAGCCAGGATCACTGCCGATCTTATCAACCAATCTGGAAATCGTTTTGCGGCAGTTTGTCTGACCACCAAGATCACATTCCCTTGCCTTGAAAATCCCATTTTTAAAGCTCGACTGTCACCATATACACACCCACATGTGAGTACACATCAAATAAAGGACATATATTTTAACAATAATAAAAAATGTAATACAGTGCACAAGCTTGAGTGTGTATTTCTATTTGTGCATTACACAATGAAAACAGTAACTGGCATCAGGAGTATGACTAAAGGACAGTAGGTTAATAGGATTGCTTTATTGCCTATGAAGACCATCCGCAAGGCTGTAATGTGTTTGAAGGCCTTGTTCTGTCCTCATCATTCAGGACTATCAATACACACTCACACATGCACAGACTCAAATAAACTTTACTCCCACACAATCCTTGTGATATCCAGTCTTTCCTAAACCATTACAGGAAATGTTATCATTCTGTATTTATATCCATTAAGAATTAAGCCTGGTTTGTGCGCATGGGTGTGTGTGGGTGTTGTGTTTTGGAGTTGATAAGAACGTAGTCATGCAGAGGATGGAAAAGCAAGGCAGTGGGGCATCAGATTAAGGCAGGAAGCAATTACAATATTTTGGGTGTATGTACTTGTAACTAAGTAGTGGCTTATAGGTTGCTTCTTACTCTCACACATACTGAATTTTTTTTCCATACAGGACATCCATACCAGATATCAGTGAAAAATGTATGTGTCATAGCTGTTTAATATCCCTGACCATGAAAATAAATGGCATGGAGACCATTATACAATTTTCAGTGTAATTTTCAGTCTCGATACTTCACAAACCTTATTTACTGGCATTGGTCATGCGCTACATAAAACAACTCATTTCTTGCACTCAATCATCTTTGCTGAAAATGCTAAAAGTTATGCTGTGTTTGAACTCATATTCCTCTGAGAGTGAAGATTGTCTTGGATGCAGATGAGGGTTGTTCTCTCATGTTCTTATTTCTTTCTAATCAAATTACTATAAAATCACATCCTGTCTCACCAGCCGTTCTCATTCAGATTGCTCTAAAATTGTTTCCAGCAGTAGAGCCTTGAATTTTCTTCTGTGGTATCAAGTGCACTGTGTATTAGTACAAACTTTTAATAAATTTAATTACAGTTATCACTGGCCAACAGCTTACTCTATAAATCAAACACTCATATCTATTTCTGCATGTGTCCTTGTCTAACAGACATAAAGGAGTTTATATCTAGCCACCATGACACTGAATTTAATGGTTATATTATCATCTCGGCCCCTGTGAATATTTACATTTGATTTTCAAGATTGAGGCAGGTTGTCTGTTTGCTTTTTTTTTTTTTTTTTTTTTTTTTTATAAAGCAGCAAAATAAGACACTTTATAAGAAAAATACACTGAAGGAAAGCGATGTTCTATGTATTAGACACCTTACTTGTTCATATTTAGCATTCATTTTTGACATTCCAATTTCAGCCCTAATAATGGTGTCTTCCTATTAATTATACATGTTTTGGTGATAAATAAGCATAATCACCAAAACAAGTATAATGTTCATGTTCTGTTAAAAGCACAATATGTAGGATGTTTGGATTGATATATCTAAAAACCACTAGAACAATGTTATATATTTTGTTGACTTGTATACTTAAATTATCCCAAATCTTTCCAAGAATGTTTAAATCCACAGAAATAAGCAATGTTAACCAGGGCACGGAGCGTGTCTGTGTGTCGCCTATCAATGACATCATACCCACGTTACCCTTGGTTTCCGGTTTTATTTTGTAGAAACCATGGAAACACCAAAGATGCTTTAGTATATTATGTGTTTTATTAGACAGGTGAGCAACTGTTTGGATACATTAATTGACAGAAAACTCATGTTATATAGCTCAGCACAGTAAGTCTTATTGTTTAAATCTTGTTTTCTTGATTTACTGTGAGTACCATGTTTTACCATGCCTAATATTGATCTAGCTTACTGCAGTGTGTCGAGTGAACGCAGAGTATCACTATAATAACTTTATACACACAAATGTATCTAATATGATATAACAGCACTGTTTTACCTCACATACGCTTGACCGGCAGAAGAGGAAGGGGCTACTGCGGCATAATAAAAACTCCACTGCTCTCGAGGCATGTGTCGTGCTCGTCTCTCATTAGCAATTGCTCCAGCGGCCTCGTTCAGCTCCCACAGCACTCAGCCCTGCTCTGCTTCATATTACAGTAACTTTAATAATCTAATCCATGAACATGATTTCTGTTCAAGTCCTGTCCTGATTCTTTTCCACCAGTAGTAGACGTAAAGACAACAAATTCCATGATTCCACGAAATTAAGGTGTCATCAAGCTACGCCTTAATAATAAGCAACCTCTAGCTGCAAAATTTTACATATTGTTGCTTTAAGGCTAAAATGTTTGGGGTGTAGATACACAATATATCAGTATCGGTTGTAAACCGATACTGGTTACACTTCAAAATACAGTTTTGTCATTAATGAATAACTACACAGGAACAAATGAGTAACTCAATATTAACACTTGAGTATTTAATATTAACTATAGCAAATTAGCTCAAAAGAAATATGAATAATTAATCATAATCAGTTATAATTAATTATAAATATTTGGATCAGTTAATAAAATTCACTGCATGAAAAGTCTAATATCTGGGTTAAATTGGACATTGGAAATTTCAGTGAAACTTGTGCTAAAATTTTTCCAATTAAGTGTGGGGATTCCCATACACGTCCACACACTTGAGATACACAGAGATTTTTGGATAGAGGATTTTTCTGATTACAGACACTGGACATGTTCAGAGATTTTGAGTAGACTATACCAGTAATTGCTGATTTCATGTCTTTTCTGTTTTTGTGGCGTTATCAGTTAAAAATAAGTTATAACAGGTTATTTTAAATAATTTTCATGATTCCAACTCACTTAAAATACTCAAAAAGCCACTCAATGGTAGCCATCAACTGGTGTAAAGATGTAACCAACATAAGTGTCACTGAATGAATTATTAGTGAGTGTATCTAAACGAGTCTTTTGATGAACAGAATCGCAAGATTTGAGATACTGGTAATCTGGGATTAATCAAAATCCACACTACTCGCAATTATGGCCATCTCGGGCTTTGTAATCGAGGAAATGTTCACCGTAATACATCGCGAAAGGACATTTCAGGCCTCACATTTGGAGCTGAATAATGAGACTCAATTCCTGACGACAATGAATCGAATCTTTTTGGAATCGTTTACTGTCTTGACCCTCGAGTCTGTTCTTTCCCCTCCCACACTGCAGATCTTCTCTTGCATGCGCAGCAGCAGAGAGCGTCCGTTATTTTCTGAGGCTGAGAAGACATAAATGTTAAGCGTGAATTCATAATACTTAACTTTTTGAAAACAATGATCAGGGCAAATTGTACTCATTTTGTCTTCTGGGAGACATGCAGGTATCTTCTGTAGCTTCTGAAGGGCAGTATTGATTGAAAAAAAAATATGGCATGCCCAATGATACTTGATACTTGAGTTGTATAAGTTTCTGAATGAGATGGAGCTCTGTAATCACTCCCTGACTTTGCAGTGTCCTTCGCAAATATATTCATTAATGCTTTTGGATTTAATTATTTACAGTTTTGCATGACCACAGACCCCCCTGATGTTTTAAGTAAGAGTCCACCGATGTGTTTTCTGTACATACAAGCACATGATTGTATTGATTGTATTGCACATGAATGTATTTTAGCAGGTCGGCCTGGTATGCCTGCAGAATCGACATAGTGTGCAGATATGCCACAGCTTGCTGCCGAATACACTTTACCCACCAAGGATGATGTAGCTTTAAGATGCTTGGTGGGTAATGCCAGTACTTTAAGGGACAATGCTGACTCAGGGGAGAGATGGCTCACAAGTGTCTCTTCAGCCCTGGGCATCGTCCCATAACCGTGATGTTTAAGCCCGTGGATGTTAGAATACGTGGATGTCTGAGGGCTAAACACATGGAATGAGACTGGTCTTTTCCACGACCTCAACACCTTGGTATGGAGGTCAGGAAAGAACGGCAAGCACTGATGTAGAGGTTGAGCATGTGAAAGCAGGAAGTCTTCATCTAGCTTGATTCTCTGCCTAGGCTCTTGTTTGTCAGCTGGCCACTCAATGTTTAATTTAGCGACCACATGAGTGATCATCTCCACAAGCTTGTCACATGCAGGAGAATGAAGTGACAAGTCTTCACTTTCTCCTGCCTCAGAACTAGATATATGCAGTACCAGTGTCTAACTTGGGGAGTAAGTAACAGCAAAGCGTGCTTCCAACCCCTGAGATGAGGCACTGGACCTGACAGGTAAAGGCAGAGAAAGGGCAGCACCCATCTCTAAACTGTCTGTTAGATCCATTTGTGAACACCATTAATTGAGCCGCCTCTCTGCCTCGGCAGAAGCGGGACTCAACCCCCGAGGATTGTGAGCCGAGACGTCCGCCTCGAAGAGCGCCCGGCGGGAGTGCAGCCTTCTGAACGGTAGCCACTCACAGTGCTCACAATCAGCCCCTCAAGGGCTGACTGAGCATGCTGCATTCCCAAACAAACAACATTAAATGTGTATCCCCACCCGTGATATAGAATGGGCAGGGATGAACACATTTTCTGAAATGTTTTTTTGCTCGCCATTAGATATGTATGCTTGAACTGTGAATGAGACAGACAAACAATAAATAGAGCATACGATTCACATAGAGCACTTGCTAAAGACACAGAAGCTAACACTCTTTGGTCTGGGTATGCTTTATAGATTCCTGGTCGGTGACGTCACCCATCTATGACGTTCCATCACGCCACTGCACTGATTTCATATGCGATTCATGATGCAATCATGCAGAGGTGTTCCCACAGCGTTTTGACGCAACACGAGTTCTCTTGAAAGGGAACTAATGACTTCAATGGTCTAACACTTGTCTTTTTTTTTTTTTTTAAGAGATCTTAGCAACATCTCAGCCTGTGCTCAGAGTTTTCTCCTTAAAGACTCTGAAGCTTAAAGTTTAGTAAACTCTTAAAGTTTAGATGAGGTCTCAACAACTTTACAAAGTGTGCACCAATAAAGTAAAAAAAAAGTCCATAATTTCAGCGTTTAAGCCTTTATTAAGAGTGAAAATATGCAGAAATAAGGTTCATGTTACTCTTAATGATACAATGAGAAAGCTCTACAGTTTATGTGGATAGGGCACATGATATGTGACCCGCTCTGGCGAAATGAGTCGGAAGTCGTTCTATTTTAAGATATGGGCCGATAATGTGGAAAAACAATGAAAATATTGATTTTTTTAAGCTAATTTCAAAGAACAGACTTTCAGAAATAATCTCCCAAAGTTTCGTAGTCCAGATAATTGAGTTAAGGTATTTAAATGGCTATTAAATTTGAAATGGTTTTACTAAATTCGCTGGAAATGAACTTCTCAACTCCTCTCATCACTTATGAGCATTTCCCGGTAACCCCTGAAACGTCACTATCTCTGCTCTACAAATATGGAGTCCGAAATTTTCGCATGCGTTTTTTCGTATTCGCAATCCTAAAAATTTGTCACGCACCGAGACCTTGCACACTGATTCCGATGCGTATTAATGAATGCGTTGCGAAAAAATCGCAAAACAATACAAAATGAAGTCTTCAAGCAGTGAGCACGATTAGTTGTCTCCTCTAGAAAAAGAAAGAGAAAATATTGGGTCTATTCAATCCCGAGATTGCATAGAGAGAAAGAAGAATTCACCTCATCAAGGAGCTGCGGGATTATCCAAGCGTTTCAAAGTTTACTTCAGGATGTCAGTGGCTCTGTTTGATGCTTTACTACTGGCACAATCTGTCTTTATATTCGGTCTCTTTGTGTTCCTCACGTTGTTAGTCATTCAGTGCTGCTGTTTTGTGCTGTAGGCAACATGGATAAACTTGTCAGATGGCATTCTGGATTTTTGCGTTCGCGTACGGTGGCTCTGAATTGTCAAAACGTCTCTCAAAATGCGTGCCACGGATGCGAAAAACGCAGAAAATCGAACCTGATCCGAATATTTTTTTGACGGACGAAAGTTTCGGTGGCAGTGTGCAAACGCGATTGACATAACGTGAGGTCGAATTTATTTTTTAACGTGCGAAAGTTTCGCATGCGAATTTCGGACTCAGTGTGCAATGACCTTTACACGTTGTATAGAACCAATCAAAAAGCTTAGAAATGTAAACACACTGACATAAACGCTGATTTTTAACAATGGGAAGCCCCGTTTCGACTGACAGGCACGTGATCGGTCCAGCCATCCTGTCAGATTAGCGTGCCTTATAAAATAAAACTCCCGTTAGCGTGTCTCTATTTAAAAGCCAATAAAAATTTAATCCATATAGGTAGCACAAAAATTCTTTTTGCATACAAAACCAAAGACTTTAAACTTTCATATCAAGCCTCCAACATGCTTCTGTTGCGTTGTTTTCACCCTCTAATGAGTCTGAGTAATATGCGTTTACAACAAAAATAGCACAGCAGCTAACTGAATACAGGTATGTATATTTCACATGCTCATAACTTCATGAAAAATGCACAGATCAAAAAAATGGCACATCAATATTTAAAGCAGATTCTCAAGATTAAAATGAATCCAAAATCAATATAATATATTGCGTTGATCACAAGATATTACTCACGGAATGATTTAACATACTTAGCTAAAAACATGTCTCTCATCTCTTCGGGATGCAGTGTGTATCCAATGTTCCCGGACCCATCCATGTTCGTTCTCCAACGTGGAATAACACAAAATAATTTTAAAGCTTAGAATCTCATCTTTTTAATGCATCTAACAATTTTGAAAAACTCCTAACGAGTGCAGACAAGCACCTCTAAACCTGAGTTTACCGCCCGTTGGCGCCACCTGGCTGCGGAAAAAAATGAACAAAATTTTTTCAAACTATTCTTTATGCTATCACCACGAAATTTGAACCAGATGCAGCTCACATGTAGAAGAGCATCACCAAAAAAGATTTTTTTTTTTTTTTTTTTTTTTTAAAGATCTTATTTTTTTAAAAGTATGTATATTTTTGTCTTTTATCAGCTATTTCTCACCAAGAAAATTTCCAAATGTAATGTAATTTATATTTTCTTAAAACTTAAAATGTTACCTACCTTTTGTCTCTTCTTGCTAGAGTTTTGGAGTTATGAGTCTTTACTTTTGTGTGTGTTGTGAAAAAAAAAAAAAAAAAAACTCTAAAAAAGCCTTCAGGTCTTAAAGGGTTAATTCAAATAAATACTTTCAAATAATTTGAGCTTCAGCCTGGTTTAGCATTTATATAAATGTCTTTGGTCAAATTAAGCTGTAGAATAAATAGTTTATCCCTTTAAATGCAATGGATTTTGAAAGATATCAACAAAAAAACGGGCAAAAAACTTTAAAAGCGGTTTTCTCAGGTTTTCAATTGGAAAAAGAGGGCAGACGACTATAATTCAAATGGGTATATCTTTAAAACCATTCAAGGTATGAGTTTGACTAGGATATCATTTTAAAGCTTATTGTCTCATTTTTCCATTGATACCACATATGTTGTTGGAAATTGTAATGTACCAGACGCTGTTATCAGGAAAATTGCTACAGCAAAGGTAACCCTGGAGCTTTCTTTGCCGAAAGGCACATCAAATGGCTTATGACTCAATCCTTGACTAATTTGACTAATTTGATTATTAATACATATTATGTGATGTTTGAGACATTTGACATGATATACACTTTGCAAAGTTATTTAGCTTAGGAGAAAAGTCTAAGCACAGTATATGACGTTGATGACATCTCTTATGAAACTTTAGAGGAGACAAGTCTGAGGACGGTGTGTGATGTTGTTGAGATCTTTTCTGAATCTTTAGAGGAGACAAATGTGAGATCACTAGAGTAGAGACCTGCGTGGGCCCGCTCCTACAGGATTCTGTCCCGCTGCCGCCCGCTTCCGCAAAAAAATATGTTATAATGTCCCGCTCCCGCCCACGACATTCATGTTTTGTCCCGCTCCCGCCCACGACATTAATGTCCGTACATCCATGAAATATTAAGTTATGTGTCACCACAACATCCCAGCATAAACGCTTCTGATAAAATATTTGTTATTAAAGCATCAACATTCACAAACCACAGTTAGTTTTAACCAAAAAGTAAGCTGTGCTGCGTGCATGGTTTGGTATGGCAGAATGTGCGCAAAGAGTGCTCCCTTTATCAGGGCCATGTTATCCTAATGGGCAACATGGGCTGCAGCCCAGGGCCCTGAACACTAGGGGGCCCTGAGACAATTCTCTGTTGCTTTTTAAAACGCATTGTTGGCACACACCCGAATCAAGAGTCACAGACCCAGCGGACACGCACGCAGAAATACAAGGACATTGTCACCTCAACTTGTCGAACGAAACAAAATGTAAGGAAATGTAAGGAAATATGACAGTGTAGTGGCACAGCATTTGAAATATATTTTTTAGATATTTCTATTTTGCGGGAGTCCAGCGAATCATTTGATTCTCCCGCGACCCGCACACGTGTCTCACCGCCTGTCTGTTGAGACAAATGTGAGAGCTCCAGGTAGCTATAGAGAAAATATGAGCACAGTGTCTGATTTTGTTGAGAAAACTTTTGAAGGAGACCATTGTGAGGGTATTAGATTTTTTGTCTCAGGAAACAAATGTGAGAAGCAGGAGATTGTGATTGTGTGTGTGTGTGTGTGTGTGTGTGTGTGTGTGTGTGTGTGTGTGTGTGTGTGTGTGTGTGTGTGTGTGTGTGTGTGTGTGTGTGTGTGTGTGTGTGTGTGTGTGTGTGTGTGTGTGTGTGTGTGTGTGTGTGTGTGTGTGTGTGAAAAAGATTGTCGATGAGTGTGAAAGGCGCATGTCAAAGTTTCAAAGTTTGCTATAATAAGTATCCTTCACACCTAAAATACCAAAAACTAAAAAAACTACAATGATTAAAGGGGAAAAGATGCTCCTTTGATGAACACAGTGAGTGCATATGTGAGTAAATGATGAGTGTTTAACTGTTCCAGAGATTATTAGCTGCCATCAGGCAAGTAAGGTGGCACCATCCTGTGCATGTGAAGCGACTAATATAGACTACAGTACACGTTTGCTAAATTACTATTCATAGCACGTGAGTCAACATGCATGAAGAAAGCATCATGGTGTAAATGACGGTAATAATGTGCATATACATGCACGCGTGTATGTGTAGTTCAGAAATACGTAAGCGTGACTTCAGAGAGTGGATTAATCGTAGTGTGTGTTTGCTCTATGCCAAAATGACACCACGTCACCCTGGCAGTCTGGGGTCATACATGACCAGATTGTTGTTGAAGACTGTACATCACATTCATAAATTTGTCATAAATGCACAGATGTCCTGCTGACATAGGGGTTTTGTTTGACCCCCATACGTATCAGGCCAGATGTAATACAATGTAATACAACGTAATACAAAACTCTGAACAATTGCAGCCAGAAACAATTACTTACAATGTAATCACAGCAGCACATTGATGATAATAGGGAATTCACAGCAGGCGAAAAGGTTGTTTGATAAAAAAAGAGAGAAACAGCCATTGTGTTTGTCCATGTGTGTCACTGGATGAAAAAGAAAGCACAATTCCATAAAGGCACCTATTTTCTGAAGGAAAATTTAAAACTTCAGTTTAAATTGAAGGTTGTCACAAAGCTTGTCAAATCGCACCACCATATTCTGTGATGGTGTCACTGAAGAACATGGATGATTTGAAATATAAGATGGGAAAATTATGAAAACCAAGATGAACATCATGATTTTCACAATGATTTAATATTTAATTTATTTGTTAAATTGTTATAATACTTTAATTAAAATTTTATTTTCCATCATTTTCAAACTAGCTCAAAATGTATCTAATGCAAAAATTATTAAAATATTTAATTTTATTAAGGATACATAAAATGGGGTTTTCACAAATCTTAAGTTGCTTCACCATGTTCTGTGAACAATTACTGGATAATTTAACCTTAATGAATATTAATGTAATGAGGAATGTCTCGGTTACTGATGTTATGTTGATACTGACTTATTGGGGGGTGTCACTTGGGAGCTCCAATCACCTCTGAGTAGTAAAAACGGGCCAATGAATATTGGCGAGTGAGGTTTGCATGCCGTGCCACTCCTAACCAGATATATTGGTATAAAAGGTGGCTAGCACTCACTCATTCAGGTTTTGCTGAGGAGCCGAGATAGGGATCCCAGCCATTCAGCGGTGGTTTAGGGTTGTGGCAAGAGGGACATAACACCTTTGTTCAGGCCTTCACACTCTAAAAAATGCTGGGTTAAAAAAAACCCAAGCTGGGTAAAATATGGACAAACCCAGCAGGTTGGGTTAAAGGTCACCTATTATGCCCTCTTTCACATGATGTAATATAAGTCTCTGGTATGGTCAAGTTTCAGCTTAAAATACCCCACAAATTTGCCCCTATTTGGGGGTGAGCAAAAACATGCCTTTTACTATATTAATATATTGCTGGCTAAAAAAATAAATCCAAAATTGGTTGAAAAAAATGGCTGGGTAAAAACAATCCAATCCCTGGTTTTGTCCATATTTAACCCAGCAGTTTTTAGAGTGCAGGGAACGAGGGTCACATCAGTAACCAAGATGTTCCCATTCAGTCAGTCAAGTTCAACGTTATGTCGATACTGAGGGATTGGAAAAGCACCACAGCCACTAAACTGTGTTATGAGGTTCGGAGACGCAGACAAGTTGTAGCGTGCCCTTTTTGCATCTGTACTCACACAGTGATAACCTACCCAGCACCCCATGTAAGCCCAAGGAAAAATAGTCCTCCATAACAATGGGATGGATGAGAGTGCTTCGGTTCTCAGTTCCCATATTTTTTAGCCATGACCAGTGTTGTTATCACTGGTGAAGCATGCCTAGTCCAATGGAGAGGGACGCTACAGAGGCCACATCCTACCCATAGGGAGGTAACATGGTAGATACACAAACTGAACTGTGGGGCAGTGCTACATATGGAAGATCTCTGTGGTAGGTCCTGCCTAGCCAGGAATGGAACTATGTAATGCAGAGACAGGGCAGAACTGAAACTGCCTATGTAAAGTCACAAGTTTACAGATAGGGAAACTGTACCATGGAAGACCACACATATGAGATTACCAAAAGGGAATCACAGTAGATGGGCATCTAGCCCAGTACAAGGGCTGACTGACCGGGCATGCACACGATTACTGGGCCTGGTGTTGGACGCCACCGCCACATCTGACTGCCAAAGGATGCTGGAGGAATTTGAATCAAGGTTCGCCGAGTGGGGAACTTACCTGAAGAGCAAAGTAGTCACTAGTATACTCCCTTAGAAGGATATGGTGCTGTAAGCGAGACACAGAGCCAGACTTCCAGCGCATTACCTGTTTGTACCCAACACATAGGAAGAAACTAGCTCCACCCAGAGATTGTAGAATCTCACAGGGAATTAGGTATTGCCCAGCCTGCAGCTCTGCAGATGTCTGCCAGAGAGGCGCCATGCACCAACACCCCAAATGGAGAAGAGCCCTCACTTACAGGAGGCATGGGTCACCTTAGGACTGGTACGTTAATGTGATGGCATCTACTATCCAGTGGGCCAACCTCTGTTTGGAGACAGCCTTTACCTTCTGCTGACCTAGAAAGCAGACAAAGTGCATATGTTGTCCACGTAAACATGCAGTGCATTTTAACAGCTATTTGCCACTTGTTTGCCACCTGATGTCACCTGTTGGAGTTTGGGTTCCTTGCCGCTGTCGCCTTTGGCTTGCTTAGTTGGGGACACTTGACATTTGACTTGACATTTGATATTCAACAGTGCTTTGATCTGCCTGCATTAACACTATTCTTTAAGAGCTGCTGTGCAGCCAAAATAATGTACCAGTAATCAATGTGAAGCTGCTTTGACACAATCTACATTGTAAAAAGCGCTATATAAATAAAGGTGACTTGACTTGACTTGACAGGGCCAGGCCGAACTCAATACACTGACTGAAAATGTGTCCATATTGACCAACACATGCTTGCCCTGAAGCAACAGTCGAACCCAGCGCAGGGCAAGCAGCACTGCCAGCAACTCCAGGCAATTGGTATGCCACTGCAGTTGAGGTCCTGTCCAGGAGATAGTTCAGAATGTGAATGCCCACCTCCCTTAGTGGGAGAAGGGCAGCCTCCACGACCTTGGTAAACACACGGGGAGACAGGAACAGACCAAAGGGGTGGGCCTTGTACTGGTTTGCCCGACCCTCGAAAACATACCAAAGAAACAGCCTGTGTCGAGGTAAAATCGAGACATTAAACATCACTGCAAACCAATCTTGAGGGGAGGAAGCATTTCTGGATTAGCATCCAAGACCTATCCACCTTGTGAGATGGGAGAGTCAAAAAAATGCACTTTGTCAACATGGTGGAATCCCCACGTTGAATCCCCACAAACCCCCTGGCCACCCCACCATCAAGAGTAGTGAGTGTTCAGCATCATCTTCCTCTCCAGAGGACAATAGCCCTCTCTCTGATGCAGCTTTCCAAAGTTCACATTTACAGAATGAATGGTATGTGTATATAGGGTGCTTCTCAAGGAGAGGGCTCTGAGCTCGGTATTTGGCCTGAACCCAAAGTACTCCCCCCGTATTCCTGGCTGTGGTAGGAACAAGCCAAGAGTGAGGAGTCAGGGTGGTGGAGGAATGCTAGTAGGTCAGATCGGTAGTGTGTGTGTGTGTGTGTGTGTATATATATATATATATATATATATATATATATATATATATATTACAATTTAAAATAACTGTTTTCTATTTGAATATTTGAATTTAAAATGCAATTTATTTTTATGTTGGCAAAGCTGAATTTTCAGCATCATTACTCCAGTCTTCAGTGTCACGTGATCCTTCGAAAATCATTCTAATATGCCGATTTGCTGCTCAGGAAACATTTATTATTATTATTATCAATGTTGAAAAAAGTTGTACTTTTTTTTTTTTCAAGATTATTTGATGAATAGAAAGTTCAATAGACATTTTGAACTTGAGCTTCATAACTGACTGTTTCAGATAAAACTGATTCAAAATTGGACGCAACTCGCCATCCTTCATTGGAATGATAAAATAACGGCTGTAGAAACTGGCTTCTTTGTCAGGAGGAACTACATGTTCTATGGCTCCTCTTACCTCTTACCTCTTGTTCCATAGCCAGAGCATGCTCAGGGCCCACCACTGTGGGTAGGGCCCCCATAAATCTGGTGGGACAAGACCCGAACTGAATGGTATAACCCTTTTCGTTTGTACGCAGGACCCAAGGAGAAATATTTGGCAGTAGCTTCCACGCTGTCAGATATGGTCTCTGGCCTCTGGTGTTTTTCAAGCAACCAACTCAATGTCCTATAGCAGCGAACCGGCAGGAAACAACCGAACTGGTCGCTCTGAGACCCTCTGCAGAGGGAGCAACCATCCTAGTGCTACTACATTTCCAGACGGACAGTGGGATATATGCTTGCTGGAGACTGCTGAGCCCTGAAACAAGTGAGTTGGCAGGGTTGGCAGAACGCCCCCCTGAGGGCACTGAAGGGAGCTGGGCACTGTATAATGAGGTGTTAACCATTTCCCTTCGGAGGGGACTACCCTCAGAGGCCTGGCACCCCTGGCTCCTCAGATTTGTCTTACCCCTTGAAGGCTGCAGTTGAGAACGCCTCCCTGTTCCCCCTTCTTTCTGGGGGGAAGCTCGGGTAGCAACACTGTTTTTGTGAGGAGCTGGCTTTAGATGTTTGGGGCTGCTCCTGCTCAGCAGCTCCTGAAACCTGAAGGGGAAGGACAGCGGTTCAACTGAAACAATTTTAGGGGCTCCTGGGGCATATGGCATCTGCAGCCATGGTAATGCTGCTCGGACTGATGAATATGAGACCGCTTCAGCACTGGCTACATGGCCAAGTCCAGAGATGGGCATGGCGCCGCGGCACACTCCACGTGGCCATCACACCTATCTGCCCTTGGTCAGACCTTCGCGACCACTTGTTTATTGGTCTCCTGAAAACGAAGAGGCCAGGAGGCGACAGCGATGTGTCCATAAAGAAGTTATTTTCTTTTTCCTTAACCCTTTAGAACCTGAAGCTAAAATAGGTAGTTTTCACATATTTTGTTTTTTTGACTACAAAATTATAACACAATGTGCTATTTTCAAGTAGAAGGTGTCATTTTTTTTTTCAGAAAACAAATGGCTTTCAAAGAATTACAGTTATTGACAGTGTGTGTTGAGTTTGAAAATAGAATTTAAATATAAAAATATTATTATATTTTGAGCTAGTTTGAATATTATTATATAATATTATTAATAAATAATAAGAATACATTTTACTGCTTTTTATTTAGAATAAATCAGAAAAATCATGGATCAAAGAATCTAACACTTCAAACTTCAACTTCTATTATACATATATACAAGTCTTTTTTTTGTGACACTGGGTTGCTGGAGTTTTCACTTAGAAGCCTTTTTAGAAGCGTTTTTTTTATAATTTAGTCCAGTCCAGTCCAATCCAGTCGTTTACACATATTTTGGTTCTTTTTCAAACAATTGCTCAGTATCTCACTATGGGAAACGCCCCCAGGCGTGATAGACTATGGAAGCACCAATTACACCACGTCTGTCTGAAGGACGGACCAATCACAGCTCATGACAACCCCCTCTGTATGTACTGTATATGGCTGTGATCCCTGAAAATGCCATTTTTATTCTCTTCCCCATGAAGACTTTCCTTCAGCACCTGTTCTGGTTCAAGGTTGACGTTGCCGAATGCAGTGCAGTTAAAATCTGTTGTGAATTCTCTGCTCGTTACTGGGTTTTTTACTCCACTTTTGTTAGCAGTGTCTCATATTCTAGCTAACACGTTAAGGCAGGCTAAGATTACAGGACATTCTACTCACCATGTTGGTGTCCAAGGTTGCAGCAGAGAAAGGGAAAGATGCCTCTTCGTGCTCGTGTCTGGCAGCTTGTAGATCTCGGGCAGCGATTTGCATCCGATGTGTATCGCGTGCATGGGTGTTAAGCATGCTCAGGCTGCGCTGGCGGATGCAGAGAGTTGCGCACACTGCCAGTCCCTCCCTCCCTAGAAAAATGTAATGCTTCACTGCTTCCACATACCAAAAAATGTATAAATCCTCAGGTTGTCTGCGATGTCCTCTCCCGAGCCCACCATATCTGTTTCCCCACCCGCGAAGAAGCGGAGAACGTGGAGTTTGGGCAGGAAAATGGTTCTAAGTTGTGTTCAGGCCATTTCAGCTTTATTTCAGTGCAGAATACTCAGCCACCAAAAGAATATAGTCTATTGGGTACAAGCACAAGTTCTCAAGTGTATTGTCACAAAGCACTTCAGCCCCTGGGTTTAAAGCAAATAAAAAATTCTCTGTCACATCTAGGCTCAATGCCGAGGGCGCAGGAACACGAAAACAAAATAATAGCAATGAACCAAGAATTAAATCGATCTCTAAGTCACACAGATCCTGGCCGTTTTTCTCTCTGTCCGCTAGATGGCGCCAGCACTCCATCTATGGAATCGGTTCAGCGGAACCCGCTGGCTCTTTATCAGGAGGCTTGGAGAGAGTGTAACCAAGGGTTACAGGCTTCAGTTCGCTGTAACGAATGTAGCGGTTATTAATAAATTTATGGATGAAATATGAATACAATAATTCATACGGTTATGAATAAATTATGATTCATATATCGACCCAACAGGGAATTAAACATATATTGTGAATCAATTACAACGAATTATAATCAATTACATATATGATTAGTTCTGGTTTAATAATTATTTAGAGAAACTGTTCGTTTGTCCAGCAAACTAAGTCCCTCACAGAATATTATAAACAGAGTTATTCTCTGGCCATGAAAATAACTTGCTATTATAGCATCAAAGCATAAAGCGATCGAAAAACGTTAAAGTGACTTGGTTTTCAGCTGAAAGAACAAACAGAACAATCAAGCGTGAATAACGTTTTAATATATGCAAACTACGAATATAGAGGTTATACGTCTAAATATATATACAAGAATATACACACCTATGTACAAGAGTGGAAGAAAAGAAGGAAAGAGAGAAGGCAAGTAGCAAACTCACAACCAGTCCTAAGCCAGCACGGAAATCAGTTTCATCATCTAAGATTGAGAAACGGCAGTATACTTGCATTGGTTGTGTGTGTCGAATTTCAGGTTAGCGCTGGTGCAGTTCGTTGGCTTCCTCCGTTCCACGGGAAGGTTTGAACTGAGGACTTGAGAGTGAGTTTCACTGGAAGATGGCGGTCCCGAAGCTGAGCGCGATGGCAGCGCGTGGTCACCGGAGATGTCCGGGAAAAACGTGCACGAGATGCTCGTGAGACAATCGGGAGAGAACACCCAAGAAATTGTGCGTCTTTGCTTTTATGACAGATAAGCCGACACACCTCCTTGAGGTGGGGTGGCCAATAACATGGGTGCAAATTTGACGGGAAAGCTTTCCCTTTGTTTGGCCTCACGACTTAATCTGCATGATTTATGACTCTCAGATCAGATTTCGAAATGGAGTGCGTTCTTCACAGTATCATTAAACACATAGAAAAATGCATTTGTCAGCTGTGTGGCATCAGAAATGCCTATAAAAGAAGTTATGGTTTACAGACAGAATTCTATCATTAAAATGCACACTAGCACAAATACACTCATTTAAACACTAGGAAACATGCATACGCTTCAAAATACAGGATGGGTATATGTTGGCATAATTGTATCTTACATATACAGTCAAAAATGTATGTTTGTGTGTTTCTGTATGCGTCTGTGTGTGTGTTTTGTGTGTGTGTTTTGTGTGTGTGCCCGTGTGTGTGGGTGTTGGAATGTGGATCTGGTCAGTCTCTGGGGGGGGGGTGCTCCTTTTGAAGTTACCAAAGTGAGGAAGTTGCAGTTTTCTGTTTACCCTCACAGGTCCACAAACCTGACGAAAGTCACAGTCGTCCGGAGCCGAGTTAGTGATTAACAAACAAAGTTCATCAGGTTAAAAGCGTTCTGAAAACTCCAAAGTTTATTGACTCTGAACGGATCCATCCAGACGGTACATCTCTGTAAAACCACCTCTGTTCAATGGGGTCATAGCAGCTGTAGCAAATGGGGATTCAGCTCGGGTGTTGGAAGCGGAAATATCCTCCCTCTTAGAGAAAAGTGCTATAAGACGAGTTCCAGTGGGGGAAACTCAGAAAGGGTATTACTCCCGTTGTTTTCTCATTCCAAAGAAAGACAGGGGTTTGTGCCCGATAATGGACCTGCATGCTCTAAACAAGCACTTGAGGAAGTTCAAATTCAAGATGCTCACAGTCGCAACTCTTACTTGGGCAATCCGCCGGGATGATTGGTTCACCGCCGTCGATCTCAAGGATGCTTACTTTCATATAAGCATCTATCCTGCGCACAGGAAATATTTCAGGTTTTCTTTTCGGAGAGAAGTGTACAAATTTGTTACTCTTCCATTTGGGCTCAGCTTCGCTCCTCGCGTGTTCAGCAGGTGCATAGAGACAGCGTTTTCACCGCTGAGACACAAGGGGCTCAGAATATCTGCTTATCTGGACAATTATCTGATATGTGCTCACTCGCGGGAGCACGCAGAACGGGACACAGAGATGCTCACATCTCATCTAATGAATCTGGGGTTCAGAATCAACAATGCCAAAAGCCAACTGATTCCATCTCAGGAGATAGAGTATCTGGGCTTACGAATAGACTCTGTGGCATACCGCGATATGCTCTCAGAAAGGAGGATAATGGTGTTTTATCAGTGCCTTGCCCAGTTTCGCAGGGGAATCCGCCTTTTGGGCATGATGGCTTCATTGCTGTCCATGGTCCCACTAGGCTTGCTGAAAATGAGAGACTTCCAGCGATGGGTAGCAGCAAGGCGTCTGTGTACTCGTCGGCACCTCGCGGGCAGAGTGAGAATACACGTGGAGTGCGTGATGGCTCTTCATCAGTGGAGAGATCCCTGTTTATTCCAGACAGGGATTCCATTGTGTGTGTTTGAGGACTGGTGTACTCGTAAAGGAGTTATTCCTTTTCAGTGCGCAGTGAGTGATGTACTCTGCTTTTTATAATACTTAATGAACAATGGGAGAGCGTTTTCTACTATTAAAGTTTACCTGGCTGCTATTTCAGCTTGTCATGTAGGTTTTGAGGCAGTATCAGTGGGACGGCACCCTCATATATGCAGTTTTATGAAGGGAGTGAAGCATTTGAGACCAGTATCCAAGTGTCTGGTCCCCTCATGGGACTTGTCCATGGTTCTGAATGCTTTAAAGGATTAGTTTACTTTTAAATAAACTTTTGCTGATAATTATTCACTCCCATGTCATCCAAGATGTCCATGTCTTTCTTTCTTCAGTCAAAAAGATTTAGATCGCCGGCGTGACCGCCGACTCGAGGGAGTTAACTAACTCACAAACACTTAACTAAACTAACAAACACATAACACACACGCAGGTCACACACATACGTAGGTAAGAATGAGCAATGATAGAGATGAACTGGAAGAGGGACCGGAAATGGAGCTATAGGAAAAAGTCAAAGATAATCTGGAAAAGAATCATCAGTTTCCTCAGTAATAAAACACCTTTTAAAAAAAGGTGGTTTACAAATCAATATTAAATCACTGTTTAGTGTTCAAATGTATGATACTTGCAAGATGCCTTTAGGCTGAGGAGCATCGGATCTGCAGGCTGAGGAGAAATCTTGATGATTCGGTCCAAAGTTGTTGCCAGTATCTCCTGCATTGGATGAAGTACTATGAAACAACTTAAGCTGTTAATTTGACTCTTAGTGGGGAACAAAGTTCTTTCTCTCTTTCATAGATGAGCACATGGCTGGGTTGTAGGCTGGGTTGCTCTTTGGTGAATTGAAAGGTAATCTTTTGTTCATGCCGGGTTTGTTTGGTGGCTTCGGAAAGCATGCATTTCGGGAGTTGGCTATATCATTCCCATAGTGAGATATCAAGTGATTGTTTGAAAGAGAACATTAGGTTACTTGCATAACCCCGGTTCTCTCAGAACAGAACAAGGTATCTCACCAAGCTTACCTACTCAAACTCAAACATTCAAACTCAACTGCTTCCGGGGCGAACGCTGGTGCTACTTCCTGCCGCTGCTCCTGGAAAACTTTACTTTTAATAGTTGTTTTATTGCTTTTTAAAGCTGTTTATGGCCATCATCTAGTTGTGATCTGCCTGCTACGCTGACTACAGCGCCTTTGGCGCGGGAAGCAACTATGAAGACCGTATGGAGCTGCTTGTATGGATTAACTATGTCTGGGTCATCCTCTCCGCAATTTACCACCCTGCGGTGTCGATCCTTCAATACTCTGCGGCGGAACTTCTTCAGCTCCGCTCCCGTCTTTTTGAACTCCCGTCAGCTTTACATCTGCATCCAGATATTGCGTATCAACCACGTCGAAAATACACTCATCGTGGGTCTCGACGGAGCTACACCATCGATGACTCGTGTTGAATACGGTCATTCTGGTCGTCGAATCCACGTCCAACAAGGAGGTTAACACGGACTGTTGATCACGGTGTACTAACCAACCTGGCCAGATCGGTTGGCAACGATACTGGTAAAAACAATCTCTCTTTTGGATTACTCAACGTACGATCACTCTCCAATAAAGGACCTCTTGTGCATGATATGCTGTCTGACCGTAAGTTTGATTTCCTCTGTTTAACTGAGACTTGGCAGAAACAGGATGATTTTCTCCATCTTAACCAGTCTGTTCCTCAGGGTTATGCTTTTGTTTGTAAATCCTGCATTACTGGACGGGGAGGGGGTTTAGCAATACTTCATAAAGAGAAATGGAAAATATCAGAGCTAACTGTGCCAACATACTCTTCATTTGAATCTATTGCCCTAAAAATCAATGGGGCTATTCCTACCATTCTCATGACTATTTACCGCCCCCCTAAGAACAATTCAATCTTTTTAACTGAACTTTCTGAGCTTCTGACTTACCTATGTCCCATGTCTCCAAATGTTATCATGCTGGGAGATTTTAACATTCATATAGATAATGTCAATAACCCAAGTACAAGTGAATTTTTATCTTGCCTGGATAGTTTTGGTATGCAGCAATTCACTAACTTGCCCACTCATTCTAAAGGGCACATCCTCGATCTCATCTGCTGTTCTGGCATAATTCCTTATAATTGTACTGTTTCTGACTTGTCCATATCAGACCATCTGCTTGTGTCCTTTTGCACCCAACTGACAGTCTTTAAGGTAAATCTGTGTCGTTCTATCAAATTTCGGAACATTAAGAACATTGATGTGTCTTCTTTTGCTGATGAACTTGCCATCTTTTCCAGCAAAGCTATTTTTTCTGATGCTGATATACTGGCTTCTTATTATAACAATGGACTAACTGAGATTTTGGATGTGTATGCACCTTTGAAAACCCGGACTGTTTCTTTTGTTACATAACTACCCGTCTAGGGGTGGGGAGCCAGTAACAAAATAAGAAAATAAATAAAAATAACTAAAGAAAAAAAAAGTCTTGGAGAGAGCACCAGGGCAATCCAACCTCCCGTCCCAGAATCAACACAAACACCAGTTCAAATTAGTTCTTTTTTTTAATTGAAAGAATCTCAGAGCATTAACAAAGGGATTGGGAACAAAACTTCAGGGGAGGGCTAGGCCAACATAACAAACAAAACCCAAACTAACTAACCCAATAATTTTCTAACTTACCTGGACAAAGATAACGCACAAATAAAATACATAAATCTTCCCTCTCTCCCTCCCTGGCCATAACCAAGAGAAAAAGATGGAAGTACAAACAAAAATGGCACCCTCCCCCTACATTCCCTTAAAGAAAAACATAAAACGTTAGCAAACATAGGCAACGTAAAAACAAAATCAAAGAAAAGTAAACCACATCAATTCTCTCTCTGATAAAGAGCACACTTAAGTTGTAATACTGAGTTCACTCACTCATACACAAAATACAAGAACTACATCAACAAAATGAGTCTGGGCCACGGGAGGAAGTGTTTGCCCCGATGAAAGGAAGTCTCTCTCTCTTCTCCAGTGTTCCACCACGTCTTATATCCTCACTCCTTCTCGTCAACATCCAATCACCCACGACCGGACTGAACCCATCTGATTGGAACACCTGTCTCATAACGAGAGGGAAAAAGAACAGGAGAGAGAGAACAAACAAACCACCAACTCCAACACACACACCCATTACAACACAATGAATACGTCTTTAGACGTAACACTTTTAATCATTCTGCTCCATGGTTAACTCCAGAACTCCGTCAACTTAAAACTAAAGGCAGAAGGTTAGAGCGCCTGCATGCCAAATTGGGTCTCAATGTACATAAACAAATGCTTTCTGAACATGTCCAACTTTACAAGGATGCACTGTCTAAAGCTAAATCCGACTTTTACTCTAATCTGATGGGAGCCAGAGAAAGGAACTCAAGATCACTTCTTTCTGTGGTAAAAAATATTCTACGACCACCGGATAATTTGCCTTCAGATATGTATTCTACCCCACTATGCGACAATTTTATGACTTTCTTTGAGTCTAAGATTAAAAATATCCACCAACAATTACTTGCTAGTAATACAGGTCATAATTTCTGTTGCTCGGTCCTTCAAGTGTCTTCACATGCTGTTCTCTCTACTTTTTTTATTACCAACTGAGGTGGAGATACTGGGTCTCATCCGGGAATCCAAGTCTACTACCTGTTGGCTTGACCCTTTACCAACTCACTTAGTCAAAGCCTGCATACCATCATTATCTACATTAATTACTAAAAGTATTCACTGTTCACTTGCTTCTGGTTCTGTACCCTCCACTTTCAAATCTGCTATTATTACCCCAATCCTTAAGAAACCAGGGGCTGATCCATCTAACCTAGATAATTACCGTCCAATTTCTAACTTGCCATTCATCTCTAAAATCCTGGAAAAATGTGTTGCAACACAGGTCCATGACCATCTTTCCAAAAATAAACTGTTTGAGCTTTTTCAATCCGGCTTCCGTCCTCACCACAGTACAGAGACAGCTCTTGTGAAAATCACTGATGACTTGTTCACGAGTTCACACTTACAAATAAGTCAGGTAAATTAATTGGTAAACGTATTTGGCGTGCTGTCCGGGGAGAAGGCTCCGAGCTCGGTAATCGGCCCGAACACAGAGTACCCCCCCCTCCTTTTAGATTATATGAAGTAATCCAGAGAGTGTGAGGAGACGGGGTGGTGGAGGGATTCTGGAAACTGTCGAGGATCCTTGGGTGAGTTTGACTGTGATTATATACAGGCCTGAACTCATGCCGATTGGGTAGATACGTTGATTACATATTGTTGACAGCTGGTTGAGATGACGTAATGATCAAGATGATGTAATGATTGGGTATCTTATTTGACTTGTTCCTCCTGAACTACGTTTATAAAACATCATTTCACGAGTTCACACTTACAAATAAGTCAGGTAAATTAATTGGTAAACGTATTTGGCGTGCTGTCCGGGGAGAGGGCTCCGAGCTCGGTAATCGGCCCGAACACAGAGTACCCCCCCAAAATGCAAAATGTTGGCTACGGACAGCAGCCGGGAACTGTAACCCCCCCAAAAATATAGAAATAAGGCTGATGTTTGCAAGGAGAAAGCTGTCTGCCGGATCGGGAGGGTTCTATCTGATGGGAGTTCAATACTCACAGCGAACCAATGAATATAAACCTCTTCGACCAGCAAACTAAGATAAGGTTTAGATGTTTTGGCTGGGGCGTCTGCAGCATCCGACGGGAGTTCAATACTCGCAGCGATCGGATGGGTAAAACCCCACCAGCCAGAACATTGAGAAGGAATGGCATCCGACGGGAGTTTGTTACTTGCGGCGACTAGAAGGGTAGCTTCAGCTGAGGGGGCCCCTTTAGGTGTCCGACGGGAGTTCAATACTCACTGCAATCGGACGGGTAAGCCCCAGCTGACGGTGGGGAGGACGTTTAGTAATTGGGGGGCTCTTGCGGCATCCGACGGGAGTTCAATACTCACTGCGATCGGACGGGTAAGCCCCAGCTGACGGTGGGGAGGACGTTTAGTAATTGGGGGGCTCTTGCGGCATCCGACGGACGGGTAAGCCCCTGTTGGCATGGGGTGAATGTTTAGTTATTTTAGATTGGGAGGGTTCTAGCAGCGTCCAACGGGAGTTCAATACTCGCTGCGATTGGACAGGTAAGCCCCCCCGCTGATGGTGGGGTGGACATTTAGTAATTTTAGATTGGAGGCTCGAGTGGTGTCCGACGGGAGTTCAATACTCACTGCGATCGGACAGGTAAGCCACGGTTGGCATGGGGTAATTGTTTAGTTATTTTAGATTGGGAGGGTTCTAGCGGTGTCCGACGGGAGTTCAATACTCGCTGCGATCGGAGGGGTAAGCCCATCTGCTGGCAGAGGGGTTCATGTTTGGTAAGGGCTCTTGTGGCATCCGACAGGAGTTCAATACTCGCAGCAATCGGACAGGTAAGCCCCCGCTGGCAGTGAGGTTAGCGTTAGTTATTTTGGATTGGAAGGCTCTCATGGCGTCCGACGGGAGTTCAATACTCACTGCAATCGGACGGGTAAGCCCCTGCTGACAGTGAGGTAAACGTTTAATTATTTTAGATTGGCAAGCGCTCTAGCGACGTCCGACGGGAGTTCAATAATCGCTGCGAATGGACGGGTAAGCCCCTGATGGCATAAACTCAAAACGTTTAGCTATTTTCGACTGGGAGGGCTTTCGCGCAGTCCGACGGGAGTTCAATACTCGCAGCGATCGTACGGATAAGCCCAGCCATAGTTGAACGAAAATAGAAAATGTATACCGTTTCTGAGGTTCTTATGGGAGCTCAATACTCATGGTGTCAGATTGAAGTCTGACTGATTTGACCGAGTGGTTTGAATCATCTGTTTAGAGGGTTAGTTTGAAGACCGGGAGATTTCTTGCAACATTGGATGAGGGCGAGTTTGGGCAGAGCTGGGCTCCTGCGGGAACGGGGGTGACATCACTGCTGCGGCAGTGGAGAAATTAGCCAGAAGAACTGATCTGCGGGAGCCGAAGCAACATCACTGCTGTGGCAGTGGAGAAATTAGCCAGAAGAACTGATCTGTGGGAGCCGAAGTGACATCACTGCTGCGGCAGTGGAGAGAAGGGCCAGAAGAATTGAGCTCCTGCGGGAGCCGAGCACATCGCTGCACTGGCAATGAGATCATTCCCATTTTATTGGAATGATGGTATTAGTTGAGTTTGATATGGCTTGTGGGTATGTGTGAGAATATGAGCTGGAGCTGAAAACCTAGCTGATTAGCATTTGTTAGGCTTCTTTAATGTGGAAACAGTTTGATGTAGTTCTTAAAAGCTTCTTATGACCAGTGACCAAGTGTTTGAATCTGATGCTGGGAAAGGCCTTATTGAGCAGCTGTGGTTGTTGCTCCTATGGGGAACAAATTACTGGAAAAGTGGTCTGCTGGGAGCTTGGAGGTTCTTAATGCTGTTTACATGATATAAATAAAGTAATGTTGAGAAGAGAAAAATCAGGAAAGGCAGGCTGGAGGAATGGCTGGGCCCGAGGCCGCTTGCAGAGGCAGCCTCATGCTCGGGCTGGCCCCTGGAACCTGGGGAGGAACAAGAAGTGTAGAAAAGAGGGAAGCTGGGAGTCCAATAAGGCCTCTGGGCCTGCGCCGCTAGCGGAGGCAACCTCACGCTTGGGTCAGTCCCTGGAGCCTGGGGAGGAACAAGAAGTGTAGAAAAGAGGGAAGCTGGGAGTCAAATAAGGCCTCTGGGCCTGCGCCGCTAGCGGAGGCAACCTCACGCTTGGGTCAGTCCCTGGAGCCTGGGGAGGAACAAGAAGTGTAGAAAAGAGGGAAGCTGGGAGTCAAATAAGGCCTCTGGGCCTGCGCCGCTAGCGGAGGCAACCTCACGCTTGGGTCAGTCCCTGGAGCCTGGGGAGGAACAAGAAGTGTAGAAAAGAGGGAAACTGGGGAGTAAAATATGGCATCTGGGCCTGCGCCGCTAGCGGAGGCAGCCTCACGCTAAGGTCCGTGGTTGAGCTGTAGACCAAAGACAAAAAGAGAGTTTGAGACTGATGACTGGGCCTGCGCTATTAGCGGAGGCATCCTCACGCTAACATCTACAGGCCACAGAAAATGGATAGGGTAAGAGACGGTGGGATGAGATGGCTGAAACAGCGGAGCTTGCTCTGCTAGCGGAGGCATCCTCACGCTAGGAGGGAAGGCATTCGCCAAGAGGGCGAAGAGAGCTGTATGTGGTGTGGCACCTGGGAAACTGTGGTGTGTGGATAGGCGGAGGGAGGAGGAGAGTGGGGAATCTGGGGCCCAGTGCATGAATCGAAGAAGCAAGAGAGAGGAGATGAAAAAGCGACCTGCGGGATTATGCGCATCATGAAGATAGCTGAGCAAAGATAGCAGTTCCTGTTTGGAACAGTTTGGACCATCTATGAAGATAGAAACAAATAAAAAGAATATCCTATTTTTCCTTATGTGGTGAGGCCTAGAAATTAACTATTTAAGTTAAAGCCCATAAATTCAGTTTGAGTTCAGCAAAACTGTGCAAGGCTGAGAAATCGATTATTAATTTTTATTAATAAGCCTAAAATGCTTTATAACCTGCATATATTCACCTCTGGCACGATTGTTTGATACCATACTGCCGTTTACAGTTTGTACTGTAATTGATTGATGTTGAACAATCATCAAACAGCAAAGTAGGCTACAGACTGATTTAGATGATCGTTTGTTCTTTTAACTGTTGCTGGTTTGAGTCACGTGCACCTTCATTTAGTAAAGATCAAAAGAGACTAGCTTGTAAAAAGAGAGCTTTGCATAATAAAAATGTGCAACTTGGATTTATTCAATGGTGTTCAACAAGCACTAAATTTACCATGAACACGCTGCTTGAATTATTATTATTTTTTTTATTTTTTTTATTTTTTTTATTTTTTAATAATTAAATGTATTTGTTTATTTTTTAGTTCTATTTCCCAATACTTATCCAGACCTGGTACTCAAATTACTCAAATCAAATTCGATGCTTTATCAAACTGCGTAGGAACATACAACATAACAGTTCACTGGTTATTTGTCTATGGTTCGTTACGTTACTTACAGATTCTGCTAGTTCTAAATATAGATGAACATACAGATGAATAGGAACGGTAAAATTTATTTAAATGCATCAGCAAAAGAACGATTTTAAGAATTTGTCCTACCAGTCTGTGCCTCGTCTCAATAGTGAAGCTGTGGGTTGAAGTTACAGAAATGCATACTATTACTTTAAGTTTCCAAGCGATTTGTTGGTAAATCGCAGAACAGCGATGACAATAAGTTCTGAGTTTCATAGTGATTCAGCGTGCGAACTGAACGTGATATATGAGCCACTGTTTGCGTGTTTAACCGCAAGGAAGCGGCACAGTAATTTATAACGGCAAGTCACAGAAACAATCCCCCGATCAACATTGATCCAGATGGAATGACTGAAAATTCAGGAAAGAAGACGAGAAGGATTTAAACTGTGCTTCTTGCGGGGTTGAGCCGATGGAGTGGAGAGTGTGAGCCGGCTGGGAACTGGATCTGCGCTGCGGCGCGGCTCCCATGCTCCGGGTTCACTGAAGGCCTGCTGCGATGGCCTGACGTTGGAAGAAGGCCCGTTCCGTCGCGGGAAGAGGCGGCATTGCCCGAGACTCGAGCTTGGTGCTCGGCTGCCTTATTGTCATTTTTCTATGACAGTAATGATTGAATGGGCCAGAGTAGGGAAATACACAGAAGGATATCGCGGATGATTCGGACGTGGTGACAGGCCTCGGCGTTTTGGCATGCAGGGACCCGTTTGTTTGGGCTGACGCCCCTCCGAAATAATGCCGTTGGATTGGAGAAAAATTGTTCTTAAGGCCAGAGGATTGTGGCAAAGATTCCTCGAGGATGAAAGATTCTTCATCGGACGCGACTTCGGACATGTTAGGAACTTAGGGCGGGACCAAATTCTGGAAACTGTCGAGGATCCTTGGGTGAGTTTGACTGTGATTATATACAGGCCTGAACTCATGCCAATTGGGTAGATACGTTGATTACATATTGTTGACAGCTGGTTGAGATGACGTAATGATCAAGATGATGTAATGATTGGGTATCTTATTTGACTTGTTCCTCCTGAACTACGTTTATAAAACATCATTTGTTGGCAGCTGACTCTGGTTTATTAACCATACTTGTCCTTCTCGACCTGAGTGCAGCCTTTGATACCATCTCGCACAAGATTCTCCTTGACAGGTTAGTTTCTATTGGGATCACTGGCACACCCCTGTCCTGGTTTATATCGTACCTCTCTGGTTGCACTCAGTTTGTCCAATTAAAGCATTTCAGATCGAGATCATCTACAGTCACTACTGGTGTTCCTCAGGGTTCTGTTTTGGGCCCACTCTTATTCATTATCTATCTACTCCCACTTGGTCACATTGTCAGGAAATATGGTATTCACTTTCACTGCTACGCTGATGACACCCAGCTCTACCTGTCTTCCAAACCCTCTGACTCTCTTCCACCGCCGCCTTTGTCCCGTTGTTTAGCTGAAATTAAAGACTGGCTTTCAGCTAACTTTCTTAAGCTTAATAATAATAAAACCGAGGTCCTACTTGTGGGGACAAAATCCACTTTGACTAAATCTGACAGTATTTCTGTGGATATCGATCAGCATCCCATTTATCCCTCCTCACAAGTTAAGAGTCTGGGTGTTATTCTGGATAGCACACTTTCATTTGAAGCCCATATTAATAATATTACACGTACTGCATACTTTCATATACGTAATATTAATCGCCTTCGTCTCTCCCTTTCAATGAACAATACTGCAATTCTCATTCATGCACTGGTTACTTCACGTATTGATTACTGCAATGCTCTTCTTACTGGTCTTCCTTCCTTGGTTCAGAACTCTGCGGCTCGTGTTCTTACTAGAACCCCTTCTACCATGCACATCTCACCAACTCTCCAGCGACTTCACTGGCTACCAGTGAAATATCGAATTGACTTTAAAATCCTGCTTCTCACATTCAAGGCATTGCACAGTCTCGCTCCACCATATCTTACTGATCTTCTTCATATTTACACCCATATCTACACCCCTCACAGCAAAAGAACTCCACGGCAGATCGGCTGGAAGGTATCTGCGAACGGACCCGTATCAGCGTCTACTTGCGCATAGTGACGGATCCACAATGAAGGCGGATCACGGACCTGCCGTGTCTCCGCGCTGCATCCGCGATTAAAACCTTACCTCTGCGGCGGGTCCGTTTGGGACCTGCAAATTGATACAACCATTACAGTAAAGGTGCGTGCGCATCTGCGGATCCAACAGTAGATCCTGCTGATTGACAGTGGAATTTATGGCGCCGCCCGGAGGCGGAGCTGATCCTCTGGGTGGCGCCAAAACGAATGTGACAATCACGCGGGTTTGGTGACTTGAATGCGGATCCGCCTAGGAGTCTCCTGCTGTGTGGGCAGGCCTTTCCCAGATTCCCCTATGTTACAACTTTGAATTTCATAAGGTTCCATATCATATTTATGCTGATGATACCCAGGTGTACATGTCAATAAAACCTGGGTCAAAGTGTTTATCTGATTTGTTAGCCTGCATAAATGACATCAAAAGTTGGGTGGGTGATGGGTGAAGATGGGTGAAAACTTTCTTCAGTTAAATGAAAACAAAACTGATGTAATTCTATTTGGGTCCCCCCATTTGGTACATGGTCTGACTCCCAGTTTAGGTCCTCTGCAAGCAAATATCCCCACTTATGTAAAGAACCTGAGTGTTGTTGTTGACTCAGAGTTAAAATTCGACAAGCAAATAAACTCTGTTGTTAGAGCTAGTTTTTTCCAGCTTAGGAGTTTACAGAAATTGAAAACTTTTCTATCTTTTGGTGACCTTGAGATAGTGATTCATGCCTTAATTTCAACAAGGCTAGATTACTGTAATGCTTTATATGCTACTATCAACCAGTTTTCCCTATCACGTTTGCAATTAGTTCAAAATGCTGCAGCTCGCTTTTTGACAGGGAAAGAAAAAAACGTGGGTACATCACCGCTATCCTGGCGCACTTACATTGGTTACCGGACAAATTTAGAATTGATTACAAGATTTTAGTTTTTGTATTTAAAGCCTTGCACGGTCAGGCTCCAGATTATATCTCAGACCTTATTTGTCCATATTCTACTCAAAGAACTCTCAGATCATCCTCTGACAAATTATTAGCCACTCCATTGTCTCGCTTGAAATCTAAAGGTGATAGAGCCTTTTCTGTATTTGCCCCTAAGCTGTGGAATTTGCTACCTTGGTCAATTAGGTTTTCCTCATCCCTATCTGTATAAGTAATCTCTGAAAACATATCTTTTTTTCTCAGGCCTATCCATAATATTTAGATCTCTTAGTCTTAGTGAGTTAAATCTTAGTCTTGATTTTATTTGGTTTTATGGTTATGTTGTTGATTTACATACTTACTATTTCTTGTATGACTGCTTTGTATGATCTTTTTATTGTGTTATTGTGAAGCACCTTGGTCAGTAGAAATGTTGTTTAAAGCTGAATAAAAGTGACCTTGACCTTGAAGATCTTTATGACTTTGTCATCAAAATACTGACTAAAAATATCAAGTGAAAACATTTTTCCAAACATGAGTGGAGGCTGCACTCCAGGCATTCTCTTGGGAGTAAACCTTGGAACATTGGCACATGCATGTATACTCATGAACGCAAACACATGAATGCACACATGCATGCAAACACAAGAACGAACACACATACATGCAAACACATGAACGCACACACATACATACACACGCACACACATACATACACACGCACCCACCCACACATACATATAAATTAGGGCTGTAACGATATGCGATATGAAACCGAAATCGCGATACGCAGGTCCACGAACCTGTATCGCGATGTGAGAAGGCAGAATCGCGACACACCCCTTCCAACTCCCAGAGTTATCCTTCCTGTCCAGATCCAATGCTACCACATTTTTAAATTACTATAAGTATTAGGGGTGTAACGATTTATCGTAGATGGTGTGTCTCAATCATCTCTCTAGTTCAGTAAGTGTTTCGGGCACACATTGAATCTTGCAAGCAGGTTTAAACGTTTCTCATGTCAGTCTTGCATGGTCGCGTGAGAAAAGTCGTGGCTTTCTTTCACCGCAGTGCACAGCAACAGCTGTGCTCACAGAAAAGCAAAAGACGCTTGCGATGCTTTGCTTTAAGAAGTTCTGTGGGGCCGTTCACATATTGCTTCTTTTCCGCGCGCAAGTCAGTTATTATTTTCAAATGTAGCCGCGCAGCAGGCGCGCTCATAATGGGATCGACGTGCATGCAATTCTCAACTTCTCAAATGCCGCAAGCGCACCGCAGGTCGTGTGACAAGAATCAACCGATCAGCTATGGCCTTTCCGTAACAAAACATCAAAAGCTCAGCTGAACAGCTGATCATAGCTGTACAGGTTTTTTTTTTATATCTTATCTCCATCAATATATCTCGTAGTAAAACTAATGCAAGGGCTAGAAATCATTTATCCTTTGCAGAAACATCCTGATCCTCTTGGAGAGCTCAGTTCATGGTTGCATAGCAACGACCGACGCCACGGGAGCGCAAGCGCTTTGGAAAGGAGAAGCGGTGCGGCCGCACCTTCCACACGTTTTTAGACGCGATATGTGAACGGCCCCTATTCATAAAAGTTCATGTTAAATTTAACATTTTTTTTTCAGTGACAGACAGCCCTATTCAACTGTTAATTTGAATACAGAAGGTTTTTATTAAACCTTGAAATGTGATCTTGTATGTACAACAAGGAAAATTATTGAAATTTGTTAGTTTTTTTTTTTTTTTATAAATCTTGTTTGAATTTGTTTCATTTTGTTCAAAATATCGTGATACGTATCGTATCGTGTACTCCGTATCGAGATACGTACCATATCGTGACCTGAGTGTATCGTTACACCCCTAATATAAATGCATAGCTAAAATGCATGAAACAGTGGTATTTTTAACTGAAACATTGAATCTATGTATATTTTACTGACTTTTCTCACAGCTTATTTAGAAAAAAAAGACAAGTTTCATTTTCTTACCAATCCACGTCTGGATCAACATCAGCAGCATACGCCTCCCCAACATCTGAATATGCAGACTCTGGGTCTGAAGAGTCCCGTTCAGCCTCCTCCCAAGTATCATCAAAAATAAACTCAATCCTCTCCTCTCTTGTATATCCTGTTTTTGCCATGTTTTTGTCCATTTTTTAATAATGTTTTGTAATCGAAAACTCTGTACACTGCCGCGCTCCGTATTTCTCTGTTCAAATTCTTCCTTCCCGCTCTCCCTGAAAGCCGCTGTCATTTGCTGATGGAAAGCATAATATTGCCGAAATAAGCCGCATATTGGTGTAAAGTGCATGTTGTCTACTGTCAGAAGCACTTTGAATTATTTTGATAATGCAAACATTACGGTAACATGAATGCAGCTTGGTTGGATGTTTCGCCAACAACACATCTGGTTTTAAAGGGTTAATAGCACTCAGATTTAACCATAGGTGTCTCTCCGTGGCCACCAGGGCTGCCATAGCATAGCTGATAGATCTGGCCATCTCCTTGGTGGCATGGAGAGAAAGATCTGTGGCCCAACGCAACTCATTGACAGCATCAGGACCAATACCCCTGCCCTTATCCAGGTCTCCTAACAGGTCTGCCTGGTAGGCTTGCAGCATCCACAAAGTATGTAACATGCTGCAATCTGACCCGACGCTGCATAAGCCTTGCCCACCAAAGCAGATATTGTTCTTACTGGCTTGGTGGGCAATGTCGGGGTCTTTAGGGACGATGCAGGACCGTGCTCTTTAAGGCCAACTATCGATGAATAGTGAGATGTAATGACTGAGACAAATCAGAGCTCTTAAGCTCACTCTGGGATCTGACTGTCCCCATCCCCCGAGAAGTTCTTTGTTACAAGTTTATTCCACTGAAGAATGTGCTTGCCACATTGAGAGCAGAGAAGAGACACAGGAAATCTGCATCTTCCCTGCATTTTCCACACAGAACAAAGACGTTACTGCATTAATTCTATAAATGAATATGCATATTCCCAGGAAATGGTATCTATTATTACTGTGTTGTATAGCAGTCATTGTATTTACATGTTTTATGATTTTTAAGTTTTATGACATTTAATGTAACTTCAATTATGCCATGTTTAGTGTCTATGGGCTTGTATCAAGCAGATTTAAATGCTTGTGTATGCGGTATGTCCATACCTGTGCAACACATTAGTATTTCAAGAATCTTTAATAGTTCTTCTTCAAAACTCAGCCAGTTAATCTTCTTGGTCATAAAAGCCCCGACAAGGGGGTGTGTTGTCACCCGGAAATACAACATCTTCATTGGCCCAATCATTCCTAAGAGGTTGGACTTTGACCAGAGGTTAAAAGCAAGCGAACAATGCCACTCCCTCTCTTTCCTTGCGTTTTGGACGACTAAACTGAACCCTCTTTGCCGCAGGCCTAGGGCTTGTAGGCCTAGGCCTGCCGCCCTCGGCCTACAACCCAGCCATGTGCTCATCATCCAACATAAAAAAGACTGGCCACATCTTCGGACTGAATCCTCAAGATCTCTCCTCAGATGGCAGAGCCGATGCTCCTCAGTCTAAAGGCATCTTGCAAGTATCATACATTTGAACACTAAATAGCAATTTAGTATTGATGTGTAAAACTTATCTTTGTCAACAAAGGTTTATTACTGAGGAAACTGATGATTCTTTTCCAGATTGTCTTTGACAGTACCTCTTCCGGTTCAACTCTATCATTACACATTCTGACCTACGTATGTGTGTGACCCTTTGTGTATGTTATGTTATGTGTTTGTTAGTTTAGTTATGTGTTTGTGAGTTAGTTAATAAAAATTGTGCACGATACATGTTTGGTTCTGACTCTGTCTGCTAATAAGTTGCCTCTTAAGTGATTTAGATCCCGATTTAGATACGGTACAATACGAATGTTATTTTTCCATAACCTGGAAATTAACATTTCTTAGAATTAACCCTCTGAAGTCTGAGGCTGATTTGGGGCTTGGAGAAGTTTTGACATGCCCTGACATTTGTGCTTTTTTCAGTTGTTCATAAACATATAAATGACAAAAGTGTTATTACACTGTATTCAGCACAAACTAGGCTACCATAATATGTGAGGAACATGTATGTACATGTTTGTATTTTTGAAGGAATAATGTTTATGCGTGGTTATTGAAAAAACAAAAAACTTAAGTCACTGAAATAAGGCCAAAAAAAGTATATTAACACTCTGAGGTCTGAAAACGCGCCGGCGCGTTTTGCAGGTTTTTTTTCACATTGCAGCAAAACAGACTTAAAATACTCCGTCAGTTTTTGTCATAGAGACATAAGTAATATATCAATTAAAACTATAGAATATCTTCTTTTATTTGTATACACTCAGAGTAAAAACAAAATGTTGTGCTTTTTGTAAATTAAAGAAAAGTAACATGATGCGTGATTTCTCCTCTCCCTCTGAACGAAGTCCAATCTGATAGTTCTCAGAAAATTAACTAACTTAGTGAATACTAATCACAGAAAAATTACACTTATGTCTAAAAAAATGTTAAGATGTCAGGTTTTAAATCATGTAAGTCAAATCGAAAACAAACCTTCTGTGTTTATGTAATCTGTATGAAAAGAGAGCCATGTCAGAAGTCCGTGATTCAGCTCATTATCCGCTAATGCGGCCATGCCCACGGAGCCAGCGCTATTCAGACGCAAATTCAGAGGCAATACATGCATTCATCATCTCAATCGTGTATTTATTGTCTTGAAAAGTGTTTATCTGGATGTAAAAGTCATGGTTAGCGAGCTCTAGAAGACATGTAGTTAATTCCTGTTTTCTTTTCTTCTATAGATGAATTTTAGATGAGTTTTTGTTTCTTTAGCGCCCTCCTGCTGCTGTATGAATTAGAAACTCCATTCATGGAATAGCCTCTTCTTCTTTTAGATGAATTTGTGAACTAAAAATGCACATAGCGCCCTCCGACTTCAAGGATGAATTGAAAACACCAGCGCTCATAGTAATGACAGTGAATATTAAATAAAAATAACTCCTCTGTATAGAAAATTGACATAAACATATGAGAATCCAATATTTCTCCAAATGTGCATGCTTTTAAACTAAAAGCCTATATTCAGACTCTTTGCATCACAGAAATACATTATATTTTAAAGTATAATATAAAACCATTACTTTATATTGCAATAATATTTTTCTGTATGTTTAATACATCATGATGAGCTTGAGACATCACAGAAGGTTTTTTTCACAGCCTACCTGACTGAAATGCCTCATTAATATGCAAGTCATTTCAGCTCATTACTATCCAATTCTTTTGTCTTCTCAGGTGAGAATGGCCCATTTTCAGTGGTGATTCACGCCTCCTCGCATACTGTGTTTCTTGGCAAAAAGTATCTTACAAAAACTAAATCAAAATGTTTACATAATTTTGAAGCAAAAACTCTAGTCTGCAACCTCCAATACCCAGAAGTCTTGTAAACTCCAGAGGGTTAAATCTGTGTTCACTAGACTTCTGGGATTTGAGGTTGTAGACTAGAGTTTTTGCTTCCTTCTGCTTATCCAGTCCTTTTCATAATAACCCATGTGCCAGGATGCCCTTGCAAATGGTTACTTTTCTCTCACCCCCAAACTAACCTACTCAGAAAACTGATCCTAGCGTGAGACCGCCTTTGCTAGTATGCACCATCTACAGGTCCATCATTCAACATCACAATGTCCCCAAGTCAATCCAGAACCTCCAACCCATACAGTAACTTCCCAAGCTGAAAAAATCAACTTCATACGTCCCTCACTCAAGGAGCGAATGCAACCTTCAGTTTCAGGCAGACAGTCTCTCTTCTCCAATCATTAGTTCCTCAATAGCTAGTGAATTGGACACCATCCAGACAAAAACTTCACCCAGTTCTTTCTTTCAGGCCTGATAGACAATTTTGACCCAGGTCCAGAAAGTATACCTGACTCCAGCTTGATTTGCAATAACTTGTAATTGGCGACAGCCAAACCCAATATAGTGGAAGCCCTCATATAAAAAAGAATTAGATTCTGGATTTATGATTGGCCCCTTTTGATTCTCCACCTCTCGAATTATGCCACATAAATCCAACTGGAGTAGCCACCAGAACATTTTCTGGCAAAAAAAAAAAAGTAAAAAACATCATTGATCTTCACCGCTCCTCATGGAAATCCCCAATCCAGTATCAATAGTCTAATTCCATCAGATTAATTCGCCTATGACATATACCAAGCAATAATTCTAATAGCTGAACATATCCCAAGTCACCAAAATAAAATCAATGTTGCTTTATCTCATTTTCTCGAAATTCAGAACATTGGCTCTGGAAGCAGATTCCAATCCAACTCCAGTTCCTCCTTGTTCAGAACACATGTTCCTTTAGACCATCCCCTCAAGACATCTCCATACCAAATCCACAAATACCATACTACAATCTGTTTCTCCCAGAACACTCCAAACCTACTGGACAGCTTGAAGTTCCTTCAAAAACTTCCACAGAGCTCACAACATGTTTTTTCCAGAGATTTTCCTTCTCTCAATATCCTCAATAATCTCTTACCTCCATCACATCAATTCAATTCAGCCAGGAACAATCAAAGTCTACCTCCGCGGCCTACATTTCTTTTTCAAGCTCATACATGGCCAACAGTGGCCCAACATTTCAAATCCCCAAATATCCCTCCTCATCAAAGATTTACAAAAAAAAAAAAAAAAAAAAAAAAAAATTCCCCTCGGTCAGACACCAGGCAACCTTTAACCATCCACATTTCTAGCTTTTGCCTAATTACTCTCCGCTCAGGTTTATTTTCTCCCAACAAAAAAAGAACCCCAGGTGCAAAGCTAAATTTAGTTCCCTTTCGTGGGAACTATCGACGCTACGTCAATGACGTGATGGGAACCCTCTGCATTTTGTGTTCGTGAAGCACCTCTGTATCCAACCAATGAGAAGATGTGACGTCAGAGGCGGGTGACGTCACGGACCAGGAAACTATAAAGCATACCCAGAAACAGAGAACGCCAGCTTCTGTTGTCTTCAGCAAGCGCTATCTGTATCTTGTCTGTCTTATTTACTGTTGTTTGTCCCTGCACATTGCATACACTCATCTCTTCGTCTGAGGACAAGAGTTTCACAGTCACAAAATAAGACAAATATATATATATATAAATGGCGGAAAAGCAGCAAAACTTTACTAAGTGTGTTCCTCCCTGTCCGCGCTTCATTACGGACGGGGATACACACGATATGTGTGTAAAATGCCTGGGAGTTGAGCACGCACAGGCAGCTCTCGAGGGAGCTGTCTGTGTGCACTGCGAGCGGCTCACTCTCAGAGTGCTGCGTTCACGCCGGGCGCTCTTTGAGGAGGGCGCCGCGGCGAGTGTTCCCCGCGGGTCCGGTCCCGCTGCTGCTGAGGCACAGCGAAGGCTGCACTCGTGGGGTTCACAAATGGATTTAGCAGAGGGGGGAGAGACGGGTCCTGCCCTATCGCTCCCCTTACCTGCTGAACCCAGTGTCTCTCCTCTGGTGGCGGAAGCACGCGCTGCGGTTTCTTCCCCCCGGAGAGAGACACCGGCACTCAACATGTCTTCCTCCGAGGAGGTTGATGTGGAGGGTGCCGAAGAAGGAGATGAGGGACCGCCATCCTCATCTCCGGCGCACGAGGAGCTTTTGGAGGTAGTGACCAGGGCAGTTGAAAAGTTAAACATAGACTGGCCCGTAGAAAAAAGGGAAAATCAACCTAAAAGCAAGCTTGATGAAAGATTTCTTCCAACGCGGTCACTACCCCAGCGCCGGGGTCTGCCGTTCTTTCCCGACCTCCTCACCGAGGTGTCGAGGTCGTGGAAGAAACCAGTTCAATACCGTGTTTACAGCCCCCAAACATCATTATACAGTAACATCATGGGGCTGAAACACCACGGCTATGGGGCGATGCCTCGGGTGGAAGAGACGCTCGCGAGCTATCTCTCTCCCGAGTCTGCATCGTCCCTTAAGACCCCGACGTTGCCCACTAAGCCATTAAAAACAACCTCCAGCTTAGTGGGCAAGGCTTATTCGGCGGCAGGTCAAGCGGCGGCATGCCTGCATACTATGTCTATCTTGCAGGCATACCAAGCCGACCTGCTGGGGGAAATAGATGAGAGTGGGGAAGCATCATTTGAAGCCATTCAGGAACTTAGAAAGGCAACAGATCTAGCTCTCCGGGCCACCAAGGAGACGGCCAAATCAATCGGCCGCTCTATGGCAGCCCTGGTGGCCACGGAGAGGCATCTATGGCTTAATTTATCCGACATCAAAGAGAAGGATAAAAACGTCCTGATGGACGCGCCGCTGTCTCCTGCTGGCCTGTTCGGCGACGCAGTGACATCTGTCGTCGACAGGTTTCAGGAGACACGCAAACAGTCAGCGGCGTTCCAAAAGCTTCTCCCCCGTCGCTCTCATCCCCCGAGACTGCTGGGCGGGAGCAGTCTCGGCCGATAGCCAGCTCCTCGGCGCACAGGGCGCAGCAGAAAGCCAGTGTGGCCACCCGGGCTCCCCCGCAGAAAGCTTGGGGACCGGGGCGGTCAGCACAGGCGAAGCCTTCCGGGGGTAGGACGGATCTGAGGACCGTCATTATCTCCCGGAAGGCTTCCAAGAAAAGGTCCTGACGCCAATCATTTGGGACCTTTGAGGGCAGTCCCCTCCGGGGTAATTCAATTATCATCTCGGGCGCCCATTCTACCCCGGTGCCCTCAGGGGGCCGTCCTGCCAACCCTGCCACCCAGCGTGCGTCAGGGCGCAGCGGTCTCCACCGATCCTCCGAGGGGATCGGTCAGCGCTCGATTCGTTTGTCTGCCGGTGCGCCGCGCCAGATGAACGAGCCAAGTGCTCAAACAACACCAGAGACCAGTCTCGAGAGACTGGTTCCCTTAGTAGAATATATGGAAGAATGGAAACGTCTCCCGAACATTTCGAAATGGGTGCTGCTCATGATACAACAGGGTTACAGAATTCAGTTCGGTTCTCGACCGCCCAAGTTCAATGGGGTTCTCCACACAGTGGTAGCCCCAGAGCAGTCTCTGGTGATGGAACAAGAAGTTACGACGCTTTTGCAAAAAGGAGCTATAGAGAGGGTTCCTCCTCCCAGCAAAATGTCAGGCTTTTACAGCCGCTACTTCATTGTTCCAAAGAAGGATGGAGGGTTGCGTCCGATCATAGATTTACGTGTGTTAAATCGATCTGTAAAAAAGTTGAAGTTCAAAATGCTCACACTCAAACAGATTATCCCACAGATCAGGTCCGAGGACTGGTTTGTGGCAATAGATCTGAAAGACGCCTATTTCCATGTATCCATCCATCCTTCTCACAGGAAGTTCCTCAGGTTCGCTTTCAGGGGCGAAGCTTACCAATACAAGGTCCTTCCTTTCGGCCTATCTCTATCACCCCGCACGTTCACGAAGTGCGTGGATGCAGCGCTGGCTCCGCTGAGACTCCAGGGCATCCGCGTACTGAACTATATCGACGATTGGTTGATACTAGCTCAAACAGAGCGACTAGCAGTTCAACATCGAGATGTTGTTCTGTCACACATAAAGAAGCTTGGGTTGAGACTCAATGCCAAAAAGAGTGTGCTGGTCCCGAGTCAGGTTGCGAATTATCTAGGTGTAATCTGGGATTCCACCACGATGCAGGCGCAATTGACTCCTGCTCGTGTGAATGCCATTCTCGGGGCCGTGAATGGGGTGAAGTTAGGCCAGTCACTCACTGTAAAACAGTTTCAGAGACTGCTGGGTCTGATGGCAGCTGCGTCCAACGTTATTACTATTGGCCTTCTGCACATGAGACCCTTACAGTGGTGGCTCAGGACCAAGGGGTTTTCCCCGAGGGGAAATCCTCTTTGCATGATCAAAGTCACGCGGCGATGCCTTCGTGCTCTGGTCATGTGGAAAAAGCCTTGGTTCCTGTCCCAAGGACCCGTGATGAGAACTCCTCGTCGTCGCGTAATGCTAACGACAGATGCTTCCCTCACGGGCTGGGGGGCGATCATGAGTGGTCGCTCAGCTCAGGGTCTCTGGGAGGACCACCAGCTCTCCTGGCACATAAATCGGCTGGAGATGATGGCGGTGTTTCTAGCTCTAAAACACTTCCTCCCAGACCTGAGGGGAAACCATGTGTTGGTCCGCACGGACAACACTACAGTGGTCTCATATCTTGCGGTCTCGCCTGCTATGCAATTTGGTCAGCCGCATCCTCCTGTGGGCCCAGGGAAAACTCCTTTCACTGAAAGCGGCATATATTCCCGGGCGGTTGAATGTGGGAGCAGACGCCCTGTCGAGGCAGGGCGCGAGGCCGGGGGAATGGAAACTCCACACCGAGGTGGTGGAGTTGATATGGAAAGTCTACGGACGAGCTCAAGTCGATCTATTTGCCACAGAGGAGTCAACTCAGTGCCCTCTGTGGTACTCTCTGGAGCACCCAGCACCCCTAGGGCTGGATGCTATGCTACAGACGTGGCCGAGGCTACGTCTGTACGCATTCCCCCCAGTCTCGTTGCTCCCGGGAGTTCTGGACAAGGTTCGCCAGGAAAGGGCCGACATAATACTGGTGGCTCCTTACTGGCCGACAAGAATATGGTTTGCGGACCTAATATCTCTCCTTCACGGCTCTCCAATGGAGCTTCCTCTCAGACAGGACCTCCTGTCTCAAGCAGGCGGCACGATTCTCCATCCCCGCCCAGAAATGTGGAAGCTATGGGCCTGGCCTCTGAGGGGGCAAGGCTCATAGAATCTGGTCTCCCAACCGAGGTTGTGGAGACCATCCTTCAATCCAGAGCTCCCTCCACGAGGAAGCTGTATATGTACAAGTGGAAACTGTTCGCCACATGGTGTGGCCAGCGTAATATGGACCCCGTCCACTCTCCTATTAGCTGTGTGCTACAATTCCTTCAGGAAAAATTTTCAGAAGGCTTAACCCCTTCAACATTGAAGGTATATATTGCAGCCATCTCGGCTTATCATAACCCTGTAGGGGGCTCCTCGGTGGGTCGAGACCCCCTAGTCATACGCTTCCTCCGTGGTGCACTGAGGTTGAGGCCTGCGGTGCGCACAAAAACTCCGACCTGGGACTTATCTATTGTGCTCCAAGGGTTAGCTGAGGCTCCCTTCGAACCAATAGAAGAAGTGTCAGATAAATTTCTAACACTAAAAACAGTCTTTCTGTTGGCAATTTCTTCCTTGAAAAGGATTGGTGATTTGCAAGCACTGTCAGTTGCTCCATCATGCTTAGAATTTGCGCCTGGTATGATCAAGGCTTTCTTACATACTAGACCGGGCTACGTGCCAAAGGTCCCCACTAGAGTCCCAGGTCCCATTGTACTGGAGGCTTTCTGTCCTCCACCATTTGAAAATCAGGATCAGGAAAAACGTAATCTGCTTTGCCCTGTGAGGGCGCTGGATGCCTACACCCACAGAGCTGCCCTGTGGAGAAAAACAGATCAATTATTTGTATGTTACGGGTCCCCTAGAAGAGGGGGCCCAGCATCCAAGCAGAGGATGAGCAAGTGGGTGGTCGAGGCCATCTCACTTGCATATAAAACAATGGGACAGCCATGTCCCTTAGCCGTTAGAGCTCATTCTACAAGAGGTATGGCCGCTTCTAAAGCTCTTCTGTCAGGAGTGTCTCTGGACGACATATGTGGTGCAGCTGGATGGTCATCCCAGCACACTTTCATCAGATTTTATAATCTTAATATAAGTTCTACTCCAGGTTCCTTGGTCTTGCAAGATAGCAGCCAGGCACTTGAAGATACGGCGTAGTTGGGACAGCGTTCCCATCACGTCATTGACATAGCGTCGATAGTTCCCACGAAAGGGAACGTCTCGGGTTACGAGTGTAACCCCTGTTCCCTGAGTAAGGGAACGAGACGCTACGTCGCGTTGCCGTACCTCCTTCATACCTGGAGCGCTTTGCTTCAGACATATTCCAGAAGCTGGCGTTCTCTGTTTCTGGGTATGCTTTATAGTTTCCTGGTCCGTGACGTCACCCGCCTCTGACGTCACATCTTCTCATTGGTTGGATACAGAGGTGCTTCACGAACACAAAATGCAGAGGGTTCCCATCACGTCATTGACGTAGCGTCTCGTTCCCTTACTCAGGGAACAGGGGTTACACTCGTAACCCGAGACGTTTTCTTTGGCTTGCTCAAAGTCTCAGAACTCACCACCAACTCAAACATCAACCCAGTTATCTATACTACATTCTATGACTTTCAAGTAATAAACCATTTCCCCTTTTTCTTCAAAAAAGAAAATCCCAAATCACCTCTCTTCTTGACCATCTTTTTATTGACGATAAAAAAAACCTGGTTGTCCCATGCCTTCGAAACAACATCCTTTGAAGCGCAGTGGGAGCTCTCCCGGTCGAATCACAGTGGGAGTTTGCCATTCAGGCACCATGGGGGCTCTCCCTTTCTGAATCGCAGTGTGATTCTTCATGTTCTTAACCATGGAGGCTCTCCCGTTCGGACCACAGTGTGGGCCCTCCTATCTGAACAAGTGGACTGGAGGTACCAAGGATCGTATGTCCCATTAGGATTGCAGCGTGCCCTTATGTGATCTAAACCCCCTTGGAAGGACGGTAGCTCTGTGTTTTTATCTATATACCGTAAGATCCCTCTTTCTATGGCAGGGAGGTTCGCCCTGGATATCAGTGGCACATTAGGGACAAGGACCTCCTTCCCCATCTGTTGTCATCCGGGAGCCCCATGTACTTTTGACTTCTCAGGCCCCCATGTTGCGGATGTTGCGGCAAGGCGTACTCCAGCCATGTACTCAAACCTCCACTCCCAAGATACTCCCACAGGAGTAAATTTAGAAATCGCAGCCGTGCAGCGGCATGATGTATCGCAATCAAATTTCTACAAGCCCTATGCTGTTCACATAGCAGCCACAAACTCCCGCCAGAGTTCTTTAAATAATAATACTGCCACAGCAGAAGCCCACTTATAGCTCCACATGGTGGACATAGTAGAGAGACACGTTCCAGCCCAGCTCCCACAGGAGCCTTGTTAAATATCACTGCCGCTGCAGTGTTCATTCACAACTCCAGGCCAATAAACACTGCTTCCTTGTGTTCTGGCATAAAAACTCCAGAGCCACTCAACATCTATCACCTCTATTCTTCATATTGCTTCAATCTTTCACTCCTTTTGGGGGGTATCATGCATTAAACATTTGGGTATCCTGTATACTTTAAATCCTTAAGCATTTGATCATGCTAAATTCAACTTGCTGTCCCAAATTTATTCTGCATTTTTGGGGGTTATATCAGAGCTCGAGTTGAAGTTGCTTCCTCAAGCCCCTCATCAGTGGTCGGCAAGCCAAATTGGCTAACCTAATACCTTAAAGATTATATGGGCAATCAAACTCGTTAATTTCCACATTTTTAAACTGACAATCATTTTGAGAGATACAATACAAAACAGAAAGCCATTTAACTAATATATAAATAATACATTTATATTTAAATATGAATTTATTCTTATTATTCCAAGCATTATTTACAGCTGACAACCATGTGATTGACCACATGAGCAGCGCATTCCCCGGATCACAAAACTCACTCCTCTACCGTAAATAAAATGCCAATCGAATGCATGAGTTTTAACACTGAGGTGTCATGCAAATTTACTTTTACAGATGTCCACATGAGAAACAATTACCATCCGAATAGAGCTTATGACCATCAGAATCCATAATCAGGTCATGACCTACCATCTAAAACCAGTGGCATGTCATATTAATTTGCAAATGCAAATTAATGCATTTCAAGGTTTGATTTTTAGAACTCAAGGGGGAAAAATGGTACTCTGTTGGGCTGCCACTTGGGTCTAAGCAAAACCAGTCAAGTGGACTGGAGGTACCTTTAAAGGAAACAGCTTACATAAGAGATCAGGTAAAGAAAGAAATGAAAGGGATAAAAAATAAATGAAACAATTAGAAATAGATAGCTAAAAGAGCTGACTGTAGCCCCTTTTATTCCCTAATACTTCCTTTTCTTCACTCCTATTTGATTGTCAATCAGTGGACAGTTCACCTACTCTACAGATGTTTCCAGTCAGCAGCTTCTAGTAAGCAGCCAATTACTCTGGGATTTTATGGATTGAAGGACAATCTGCACTATGAGCCAAGTTATTGAATCTCTAAATCACAGCAGCCGTAATCACCAAACAAATTAAATGATGCATAAATGCTAAATTAGCATAATATTCAGACCATTTACTTAATGGGTACTTATTGGCATGTAAGTGCTTCACTACATTTGCAATAATATTCATTTCTAATGCTTTTTTATTACTTTGTTAGTGTTCTTATTTTTATTTATTTATTTATTGTTATCTGGTATTTTGAATATTGCTGCCATTTTCCAAGATCAAGATACAGCTATGGAAAAAATTAAGAGACCTCTTAACATTGATTTCTGAACTTGGAGTGGTCTCTTAATTTTTTCCAAAGCTGTATATATTCGATCATTTTTTCTTAAAATAACTTGTGCCTGCTGTTGCTGAGAGAGCTGAAATTGCCATATCTTCCCTTCTTTCCTAGATAATACTATAGCATCTCCTCACACTTCAGGCTAACAGCAAACATGTTTTTTTTTTAGCTTTAAGTTTTAAGTTTTAAAGCTTTTGGGTAACTCATGAGATCTAAAAGATTACATGCTTAAGATTCTAAATGCTTTCCTTCTGAGAATCTCCAGTTTAGCTGTCTGTTTTGGTGAGGTTATGGCTGCAGAGCTGATTGACCATAAACACGGATGAAAACCACTTTCAGATGATAAAGTTATTTAAGAGCTCTCGGAATGAAGAGACCTCTATCAGAACTGTTCTTGGATTGGCATCTGCGTTTAAATTCCAGTAAACATAAGAAAGAGAGTGATCAAGACCAACAAACATGTTTTGTTTTTGTTTGTTTTTTTTTTTTAGCCAAGAAGTGGTTTTGTGTGTATAAATGAAAGCAAATGAAATAGACATTCTAATGTGATAGTACCTTAATTCACCAAAAAGAGAGAGGAAAAAAGAGATGCATGTGTGAGAGATGGAGTGAAGGACACAGAAGTTGATCGCTTGCTGCCATGTCTCATCCCATCAGTCAGTCTAAATGCAGTTCTTTGAAGGCTGGTGAGTTGTTAGGCTCCCTCAGGATACTGCAAATACAGCTCTAAAGCAGCCGGGTGTGAAACACAGATCAGGTGCAACAAATTACATGGCTCTGAGGCTAAAAGAAGTTGTTCTTTAGTTATGTACTCACCATTCCAAACCCATATGCGCTTATGTTTTGTCTGTGGGGGTGGGGGGTTCATAGTTAACAGTTCACCATAAGTCAAGATAGTTATACAGCATATTAACATCTTTATTGTGATGGAAACTTTTTTTATAATTATTAGATATCTATGAGGGGACACTATTACCTTAAGTCACCAAAATAAAGTGTAGTTCCCTTTCAAATGGGAACTCACACTGCATCTGAAAACACTTTGTGGAATGCCTCCAGCTTGACCTGTGTCTGAAGCATGTGATTCAAAAGTGACAATGTCATTGGCTGGTGACAGCCAGTGACGTGGACTCTTGTGTGGCTGTGGCTACTTGTTCAACCATGGTTTTCTAAATAACAGTAAGTCAAGTTCTGTCAGGATCACTATCATCAAAGATTTGCGGTTAACATACAGTTTGGATTGGTGGTATGGTTCTGTTCTGGGCAAAAACTCCCTGCCCATCCATGCAGCCTAGCATGGATAAGAGCAGGGAGAGCAGCGATAACCCCCCTTAGGGTAAACAGAATAAAACCAAGTATTGCTATATCATTAATTTTCTTGACTATAATTACTGTAACATAATTGAAGAAATTAGTTTGATCAAAAGAAATATCAGAAGGTCAAGTCCTGGAGGGTAATTAGCTCCTGAGCAATGCGATAAAGCTGCTGATAATACTGAATGGACCATATATATATATATACAAATGTGGTGATAGGCATCATATTCCTACAAGTCAATGTGAATTAGCTGAGTGTCAGACTAACACTAACGCTGTACTAACGCTATACACTTGATTTCTGTCAGGATCACTATCGTCAAAGATGACTTGCGTTTAACATACAGTTTGGATTAGCGGTATGGTTCTGTTCTGCACGGTGGCCGAGAGAGCTCAACACGCTGCAAATGAAGAAAACACATAAAAATAGAAAAAACACCAGCAAATAAAGAAAACATCTTCATCAGTTTGAAAAAACACAATGCAATGCAAAAATTCACAACACAAGCAAATACAGAAACGTGCTGCAAAAGTTCACAACACATGCAAATACAGAAATGCGCTGCGAAAGTTCACAACACTTGCAAATACAGAACTTTTGCAGCGCGTTTCTGGTGTTTTTTCTATTTGCATGTATTTTCTTCAGTTGCAGCGTGTTGAGATCTCTCAGCCACCGTAGTTCTGGGCAAAAACTCCCTAGCATTGATAAGAGCAGGGAGAGCAGCGATAACCCCCCAAAACAAAACCATATGCTGACAACCCTCCAACCACAAACTAACTGCGAAATCTGAATGAAAATAGTATGCTGGAAAGATGGACAGACAATAGGACATAAAGAAAAGGAGCAGCATATCCCTCTGAATAGCAAACTGGAGGCAGCATGTCCCTTACAGGAGGGAAGTAGCAGTGAAGAGGTGCTCTTCTGTTACCAGCTACTGAGAAGAGCAGCATGCCCCGTACAGAAGGAGAGTAGCCTCGAAGGGGTGCTATTCTTACAACATCTGAGAAGAGCAGCAAGCCCCTTACAGAGGAGAGTAGAAGCGAGGGGTGCTCTTCTTACAAGCAGCTGAGGAAAGCAGAAAGCCCCTTTAAAAGCAGTTACCTGAATGTAATTGTAACACGGTTCGTAAACGTGGGAAGAAGGAGGCGGGAACCGGCAAACATTCAACATAACTTTAATGTAAAATAAACAAAGAACAAAACTAAAGTAATGCCGGCAGACCCTCGCGGACGTCTGCCGGCCACACAAACATAATAAAACATAAAATAAAGTCCAGGCCTGGTCCTCTCTCGTCCTTCACGGTAGTCGCTCCTCCTTTTATGCTCCCGGAGCTCCTCCGTGAGGGACTCAAGGCCGGTGCGCCTCCCAGGTGAAGCTCATTAACACTCGCGCCACCGGCCTCGCGAGGACAGACGAGACAAGAGAAAGGAGACGGAAGCAAGGGGAGCGACAGGACGAGAGAGGGGAGAGAGGAAAAAGAAAGAAAAAAAAATTTTGGTCCGGTTCCCCAACACACTGCCGCTCGGTCCTCAGCCTGCCAAGAGGCTCTTCTTCGCGGTGCCATGCGGTGGCACTGGATGCTCGGTGGACGGCCCGATCCTCTACCGCCTCCTGGCGGCCGGCGTTGGCTCCTCCGACTGAGGGCAGCCGGCAGCGAGTCCCCCGTTCCCTGCTCCTCCCCTTCATGGCGGACAGCAGCAGGCTCCGGCCCACGGCGAACGGCGGCGACTCCTCCGCTCCCTCTTGGACGGCAGCCACCCCACCTCGTCCCAGGGGCACGGCCTCGAGCTCTCCGTCCCACCTTTCACTAGGCTCCAGTACCACCGCCTCGGGCAGCCTCTCGCGGTCTTCACTCCCGCGCTGCCCGAACTCCGCAGCACCGCGATCCCCCTCAGCAGCGAGGGCTCTCCGACAGCATGTCCCTCCTTCCTCCCGGGTTTCGGCACCAATGTAACACGGTTCGTAAATGTGGGAAGAAGGAGGCGGGAACCGGCGAACATTCAACGTAACTTTAATGTAAAATAAACAAAGAACAAAACGAAAGTAATGCCGGCAGACCCTCGCGGACGTCTGCCGGCCACACAAACATAATAAAACATAAAATAAAGTCCAGGCCTGGTCCTCTCTCGTCCTTCACGGTAGTCGCTCCTCCTTTTATGCTCCCGGAGCTCCTCCGTGAGGGACTCAAGGCCGGTGCGCCTCCCAGGTGAAGCTCATTAACACTCCCGCCACCGGCCTCGCGAGGACAGACGAGATGAGAGAAAGGAGACAGAAGCAAGGGGAGCGACAGGACGAGAGAGGGGAGAGAGGAAAAAGAAAGAAAAAAAATTCTTGATCCGGTTCCCCGACACACTGCCGCTCGGTCCTCAGCCTGCCAAGAGGCTTTTCTTCGCGGTGCCATGCGGTGGCACTGGACACTCGGTGGACGGCCCGATCCTCGACTGCCTCCTGGCGGCCGGCGATGGCTCCTCCGACTGAGGGCAGCCGGCAGTGAGTCCCCCGTTCCCTGCTCCTCCCCTTCATGGCGGACGGCAGCAGGCTCCGGCCCACGGCGAACGGCGGCGACTCCTCCGCTCCCTCTTGGACGGCAGCCACCCCACCTCGTCCCAGGGGCACGGCCTCGAGCTCTCCGTCCCACCTTTTACTAGGCTCCAGTACCACCGCCTCAGGCAGCCTCTCGCGGTCTTAAATCCCGCGCTGCCCGAACTCCGCAGCACCGCGATCCCCCTCAGCAGCGAGGGCTCTCCGACAGCATGTCCCTCCTTCCTCCCGGGTTTCGGCACCAATGTAGCACGGTTCGTAAATGTGGGAAGAAGGAGGCGGGAACCGGCGAACATTCAACGTAACTTTAATGTAAAATAAACAAAGAACAAAACGAAAGTAACGAGGACGTCTGCCGGCCACACAAACATAATAAAACATAAAATAAAGTCCAGGCCTGGTCCTCTCTCGTCCTTCACGGTAGTCGCTCCTCCTTTTATGCTCCCGGAGCTCCTCCGTGAGGGACTCAAGGCCGGTGCGCCTCCCAGGTGAAGCTCATTAACACTCGCGCCACCGGCCTCGCGCCATTCCTTCACGGCTCTCGCCCGCCCTGGTCGCCACAGTAATACTGAATGAAATACCTGAATTTGAAATACTTGCAGCTGTATGGAAAATCCTTCTACCCACAGCACAGAAAAAATGATCAGAAGCTACGATAGTTAACTTCGAATTAATGAGAAATTCAATTAATATAAATGAACTGAATTTGAATCAAATTAAATACAGTTCTGTAACCAAATAATAACAAGGGGGAGTGTACATTTTTAATGACTTATTTATGAACAAGACCTTAGTAGCAGTACCACTTAGTAGCAGTCTGAGTGTTGCGTGAGCAGGTAGAACGCGCAACAGCGCCACATTTAACTTTGAAACATGTGGCGCATGCATGAAATTGTAGCCTTTTGAAATTTAATCACATCAGGTATCGCGATCTATGTTTTCCCATCCACAAAATGTGGGAAGCACTGAAAGAGATAAAAAGGAAATTTAGCTCTGCTTTTTGAAGACGTTGACATTTATGGAGGGTGAAATACAGCCAGCTGTGATGTTGATTCTTTATCTCCTTCTTGATATCCTTCCCCTTTGTGTGATGAGTGCAGATCTCATCTGAACATGTTTCAGGAGGTAACTTCCTTCCAGCTTATAATCAATGCGGCAAATTAGTATGTTTGTTCAAGAACTTGAACATGAAGTGAAATCTGTGTCAATTCGCTAAATTCAGGATTACACAATTCATAGTGGTCTCGCCCACCAAATTCGCCATTTAATTAACTCCTAAGCAATGTGATAAAGCTGCTGATAATACTGCATGGACCATATGTATACAAAGGGAACACTATTACCTTAAAGGTACAATTTGTGATATTTTTTTCCGCTAGAGGTTGCTAGAAGCCTATTCAAAACAAAGGCGTAGTTTGATGACGCCAAGTTTTAGAGCGGAAACTTGGGACATGTGGTCTCTAACTCAACGGACGGTGCAAAAGAATAGGGATTGGAGTCTGGAAGAACTCATTTTCGTGGATGCGATTATTAACGTTAACTGTAGTATGAAGCAGAGCAGGACCGAGTGTTGCGGGAGCTGAACGAGGAGCTGGAGCGATTGATCAACACACGCCTCACGAGCAGCGGGACTTTTATTATGAAACAGTCACCGGCGCCGCTTCCGCTTTTCCGGTCATGAGTTTACGGGAGCTGTCCTTGTCGACAGAACCAGCGGCAGATGGTAAACAGTAATTATGTTCCATAAATAAGTAACACAATCCACCATAAAACGTGCAAGAAGTAAATAAGGAACTGCTTGAAGCAAGCTAGTGGTTTGCTGGACGCTAGACTCTACTTCCGCATTTGTCCACGGCATTGTTGTCATGTATTTTCTACGTCAGTAAAGGCGGTAACAAAGGTAACTGACGTCATTGACAGGCGACTGCACTGCCCCGTGTCACTGTTTAGAATGGGAATTTTCTCATGATTTACAAGTAGTTGAAAACATTAGAGATACTGTTTGTAATCAGCTGGACAAAATATATAACACTAGCCTAGTGGTTTTTTGATATTTTACTGCAAAAATTTAACATATTGTACCTTTAAGTCACCAAAATAAAGTGCAGTACATGTCAACATGAACATAATGAAAAAACACTCTGCCAACCATTTTTAGGAAGCGTGTGCATCTGTTTGCTTTGTGCATGAGTGAGGAGCAATCATGTTTAGTTCTCGAAGGAGCTGAATGTTCGCATTGTGAGGATTTCTCAATGAAAGCAACATTTGCGACATCCCTATTTCTATGGATGTGGGACATGCATTTGGATGCAATGCATTTGACTTGTTGAGAAGGCTGGAGTGTGTTGGTTCTCTCTGGCCACTGTGATAGACTGTCTTTGAGGTTGAGCATAGTTTGACCTCCTCTTGCTCTAGAGAGTCATTCAGCTGAGGCCTCCGCTCACCTGAGTTCCAGTGAGACAGTGACACGAAGTGTTCAGCCTCTTCTAGGCTACCTTGGTTTTTTAAGGTGAGTGTGGTTGGCCTCCTCTCATTGTAGAGAGTCATTCTGCTGAGGCCTCTGCTCACCTGAGCTCCAGTGACATCAAGTGTGACATCAAGATGACATCAAATGTTCGGCCCTCTGTGAGGCCACCTTGGTAAACTGTCTTTAAAATTGAGTCTGGTTTGTCTCTTGTCACAATGGAGTTGTTCTGCTGAGGCCTCCACTCACGTGAGCTCCAGCTAGACAGTGACATCAAGTGTTCAGCCAACTGTGAGGCCCCCTTGATAAACTGTCTTTCAGGTTGAGTAGGGCTGGCCTCCTCTCTTTATAGAGAGTAATTCTGTTGAGGCCTTAGCTCACCTGAGCTCCAGCTAGACAGTGATATATCAAGTGTTAGGCCATCTCAAGGCCTCCTTGGTAAACTGTCTTTGAGGCAGAGTATGGTTGGCCTCCTCTCGCTATAGAGGGTTGTTCTGATAGGCCTCCGCTTACCAGAGCTCCATTTAGACAGTGACATCAAGTGTCTGGCCTTCTCAAGGCCGCCTTGATAAAATGTCTTTGAGGATGAGTGCCACTTGTGAGGACGCTTTGATATAATATCTTTGAGATTGAATATGGTTGGCCTCCTCTCATTATAGAGAGTTATTCTGCTGAGGCCTCCTCATCTGAGCTCCTATTAGACTTAGACATCAAGTGTTCAGACCTCTGTGACGCCCTTTTGATAAACTGTTCTTGAGGTTGAGTATGTTGGCCTCCTGAGCTCCAGTTAAACAGGGATATCAAGTGCTTGGACCTCTGTGAGGCCATCTCGATAAACTGTCTTTGAGTGTTGATTCCGGATCTGCCTAACGATTCCGGTTCCGGTTCTGGTTCCATTAAAATAATTAAACAACTATTAAAAAATAGTAGTAAGGGAAAAATGCACAATACTCAACTCAAACAGTCCTTTTTGTGTAAAATTAATTTAACAAACTGTTAATCTCAACAAATTCGCTAACACTTTACAATAAGGTTTATTTATCATTAGTTAACATTAGTTCACTACATTAACATAAACTAATAATGAACTGCATTTCTACAGCATTTATAATCTTTGTTAATGTTAATTTCAACATTTACATTATTAAAATCAAGAGTTGTATTTGTTAACATTAGTTAATGCACTGTGAAGTAACATGAACAAACTCTGAACGGCTGTATTTTTATTAACGTTAACAAATATTAAAAAATACAGTAACAAAGGTATTACTGATGGTTAGTTCATAAATGAACCTTATAAAGTGTTACCACAAATTAGATAAGATGCTTGAACAAATTTGTAAGATTCAGACAGGTGAAACAGAATATTTTTTTTTAAGTTGGATTCATAAAGACTTGTTTCTGACAGAATGATTAATTGATAGACACATTTTTAACAGTACATTTGTTGCCACCTGGCGTAACAATGCAATCGATACAGTCATCACTTTCAGAACAAAAGGTAATTTATTACACATAAACATCAGCGTTTCTAATAAACTTTTGTATACTTCTGTTATAATATAGGCCTATTTGTCACGCAGAAATAGTGATACTGTGCTTTTGAAAAGATTGTTTGTGAAGCTGTTTATATTCACTCTTCAGATCAATGGCAGTACAAACGCAGGTTTGAATGGTGCGATTTTACTTTTGTCAAAGGTTTAATATACAGGGGCGATCATGTGGGTGATGAAATCGAGAACGTGATCTTTTAAAGATTAATCGTGCAGGTTTGTGCACGTCTCTGTCTCTCTCTCTCTCTATTGAAATCTTGCGTATATGAGTAGCGCCGCGCGAGGGCTTTTCAGTGCATTCATTGCTATAATATTCATGATGTGAGACTCTCTATGAAAGGATATGCTTCCCGCACTTCGACCACCCATCACACCAGAACTGTTTTCGGAACCGGAACTTAGAAATCTTGCACGGTTCCGGTTCTTTTAAAAATACACTACCGGTTCTCGGTTCCCAACCCTACTGACAGTTCCGTGTTTGACCTGAGTGAAGGATTGGTCTCCGGCATCTAAGTTCGTTGAGCCTTCTTTGTGCTTGTCATAGCCATTTAGGCAGTTATTCCCTCAGCATTGTGAGTGGTTACTTGTTCCCCAAAGTGTCTTTAAATGCAGTGCAAGTTCCCATTCGAAAGGGAATGTCTGAGGTTACGCATGTAACCATACTTCCCTGGGAACGAGACACTGCATCTCACAGCCAAACTTAAGTTTTTTTTTCCTCCATTTTAACACCTATTTGCCACTTGTTTGCCACCTGATGTCACCTTTTGGAGTTTGGGTTCCTTGAAGCTGTCGCCTTTAGCTTACTTAGTTGGGGACACTTGACATTTGATAATTAACAGTGCTTTGATCTGCCCTCATTGACACTATTCTTTAAGAGCTGCTGTGTAGCCAAAATAATGTACCAGTTATCAATGTAAAGCTGCTTTGACACAATCTACATTGTAAAAAGCGCTATATAAATAAAGGTGACTTGACTTGACTTGACTTATGGCATACCTGGTCATGTCTCCTTCAGACAAAGAAGTTGTTGACTTGTACTACTGGTGCCCTTTTGTACTCATGGTCACACAAGTAGCTATGTCACAGGCTGTCAGCAGCCAATGACATTGTAGCATTTGAATCATGTGCTTCAGGCACCGGTCACGCTGGAGGCATTCCCCAAAGTGTCTTCGGACGCAGTGTCTCATTCCTCTTCTCAGGGAATCAAGGTTACATGTGTAACGTAAGACATTTTATGGGCAGTAGAAATACAGTGTATAAAATATATGTATATTTATTTAATAAGTGAAGTTCCTAAACGTAATTTAGGGAGGAGCGAGCCCATCTAATCTTCCAATCAACAGCCAGAGTATATAAGCAGCTGCTTACCTCTCTTCAGTCTCAGCTGTTTCAGCATCCCTCCACCTCCCCAAACTCCACCTTCATTTCAGGTACCTTGCCCTATGTAATCACATCCTATTTATTCACTGGGGGGTGTATCAGAGCTCGAGTTGAAGATGCTTCATCGAGCCCCTCCTCAGTGGACAGCAAGCCAAATTAGCTAACCTAATACCCTAAAGATTATATGGGCAAACGAACTCGTTAATGGGTTTAATGTGCTAACATCAAGATTAATTGATTTTATTCAAGTCAAACATTATTTAACATCCCTGAATCAAACCCCAGGTGAACTATTCCTAAATGATTGTATTCATTTAATTTATGCCTTTGGGCTATTTTTAATCAGCCACGGCAATAATCTTTCAGTACATTTACCTGTATGTTGTGTCTGTGAGACATCAGCTGTTCATCTGATATTATTTTAGCCTCCTATAAGCTGATATAGTCAATTCTCAGGGGACAGTTTGGACTTAAATTGCACTCTTGCTTCATTTTATCCCATCAGACCGTTGCTGTCCCCATGAGAAAAAAGGTGAGAGAAAGTGGATCAGAGTGTGTTCATATGGAGATTAGCGGGCAGACAGAGAAAGAGAGACCACAGAATGGAGGGACCACAGAAATATATTAGAAATCAGCCAAATACAATCTGGAATCTATAATCTAATAAGAGCCCAGCTCTATTCATAACTTTTCAGAGTGAGCAAGTGATTGTCTGTGTGTTTTGTAAGTTAATGGGACAGAGGGTGTAAGTGTGTGAATAAAAGTGTGTTTGTGTGAAAGAGCGGGACATTGAATTGCATTTGAAAAGGAGTGTGATTGAATGTGTTTGGGAATAAGAATTGTTGTATGTTTATGTGTGTGTGTGTGTGTGGCAGACGCAGCGTACACTGAATATGATTTAAGCAAGAAAAATGAACATTAACCTGTGATTGGAATGGGAAAATATAAACAGATTTTTCTAAATGTGTAAATACAAAATTGTGGGTTTATATGATTTAGCATTGGCAAACAGAATAGTCTTTAGTCTCATTTGAGAGTCATTTGGCCAAGGCCCACCCCTCTTCTGTTAATACACTCCCTTGTAGCTCAGCATTGCTACGAGCTGGCGCCCATGTTCATCTGGAGTAGAAGGCCCAAGTAGGCCTCCTCCAGGGCATTTTGGCGTATGTTTGTACTCCCCTTGCTTAAAGTGTAAAAAGTGCTTTTACTGAGTACACCGGTCGTTGACGATGTGAAAGGTCCAAGGCATTGTTTGAATAGTAAACTATCTCTGCTACTAGACTCGCTATAGGGTAGTAGTCCCTAACAGGCCTCCTCTCACAGTTAGTTCCCACATTTGTTGGGCCCCTAGCAACCAGCATAACATTATTTACCTTTGTTTCTAGTCTATAGCCTGGTCGACCTGATAGGTCAAGCTGGTACTCGCTTCACTCTGAGAGTGGGCTTGAGTACTTAGCTTCCTAAGTCTGGTTAGTGGTTGAAGCCTACCCTCAAAGCCTCCCAGTTAGATCAGCTCTTAGGCTGTGAGCATTCCCCTCGTGAGGGTTCCTTTTTAGAGTGCACGGCCTCCTTAGCGCCTTGAAACATAGGTGCTTTGTGGGATCAAGCAGAGTAACTCCCCTCACTTGCAAGGGTCGATAGCACTTCAGTCCTGCTCTCCAGGATGCCCATCTCTAAGATCCTGTCTGAGTTGGTCTACTGCCCTTTCTGCAGTCCCTCTTTCTGGATGTCTCTTCATGAAACTTCTGTGTCGAGAGACTCTGTTTCAGAGGAAACAGACAGGTTGTTGGCAGACTAGGTTACTAGTTCAGCTAGAAGCCAGGTCAGCCTCCCTGGTGACATTCCTTCTTGCACCGTAGCCACCCTCCCTTAAAGGGACCTCCTTTGAAGTGGTTTGTTCCAGGCCTTTAGTGCGGCCTTGGCAGGACTTCATGTGTACGATATGGAGGCCACTTTGAGGCTTGTAGCTGAGGCGTTGACTGCTGTAGTGTGTGTATCATATTTCCTCTACAGCTCAAAGTTAAGAATGTTATTAGTAAAGTCCCCCCTCCCCCGAGCCACTGTGACTGAAAACAGCATTCCTCCATCGATCCTTTCATTGGCTAACACTGACCACACACACAAATACATGCATATTCCTGTTAACTAGTCCTACTGGCTTGTCTCTGTGTGCTTTGTTTCTTTTCTGATTTTATTGAGCTATATTGCTGATTGTAAAATTGCCAATTTCCCATTCAGCCATTCTGACCCACATCCCAGACACGTCACACACACAACACTGCTGTCAGCTTCGAGGCTGCTTCTAGTGAGAGTGCTAAAGGCAATCATTTCCTAAAATTTTGTTAAGGGTCTGTAAGGAACCCTGCATCAGCCCAAAAATGGAATGGGCGAAGGTTAACACGTGTATGCCTTTTCAGCGCCTCTGAAGTTCACTTAATTTCACTCGTTTAATCTGACTCCAATTTCAAATGATTATTACTCTTAGATTGTGTTTCCAATTAGAAATTAATCATTTGTTATGTATTAATTTAGATATTTGATTATTCTGGGTATCTCATATTTTCAATTATTCTTTCATTACGGATTCATATCATATAGAAAAGTCACTTCGGCCGTTGAGTGCCTTTCACGATCACAAACTCGCCAGTTCTGATCTTAGTCATAGGGTGCAGAGTTTACTAATGCATTTGAGTCGAACTGCCACATGCTTGTTCATACAAAAACACAGTTTTCTTAGTCACGGTACTGCAACTTGCTAAGCCAGTTGATAGACAAAAATCAAAAAGTCCCATGATGTGCAACATGCTCCTTTCATTGAGCCTTTAGTTTTAATCTATCCTGATGCAGATTTGTGGAAATATGGACTCCAATAATCTACTGTTCATAATGATTTCAGAAGAATCCAGAGTAAATCAAATATAACATTTTATTTGTCAAGTAAAAATGTATCATGTCAATTTCATAGTTGGACAATTAGAAGCCAATTCAGAAATAAAAAAAAGCATAACATTAGTTCAAATGCACATGCACACAGTGGTGGATTAGTGTTTGAAGGCACTTGTCCATCACTGTGTGGGGGCCTCTGGCTACAGAAAATCCCCCATGACTGCTTTGCAATTTACCTTATATAGAGACCAGAACAAAAGGTTTATAAATATTTACTACACCAACACCTGTTTTGGGGGGAGAGGAGTGGGTTTTCACAAAAGGCACCACCCAAAGAGAGGACAGAATTCTCCTTAGTTTTCAATCTTCTTCATAATACCAGTGACTGCTATGAAATTGAGACCATTTTACCAATCGCACTGAGACATTTGAAATGATACCAAACATGAAAGACACAAGTTACATTATACATATAATTTGTCTTCCTGGAGAACTTTCAGGACTTGAGTCAGGGGGAAAGGAAGGAGGGTGTGTGTGGGGGGGTGCATCCTGTAGATGTTGTGAAGGCAAGGCGTTGTCCTATGCTATTCCTTTAAGATCTTCTCTTCAGATGAGTTTTATTGCTTTATTGCAGGGCACTTGATCTCAGTTTTTGTCTGAGCAGGAAAATCAAGTCTTACAGTGCTTTATTCAATTTCTTGTATGGACAAAAACAGCTGAAAAAGTATTATTTTCTTTTGTGTTCCACGGAAGAAAGAAAGTCATACAGGTTTGGAACACCGTGAGGGAGAGTAACAGAATTTTAGATGACAGAATTTTGGGCCAGCCTGGGTGGGCCAGTACGCCACAACCATCAAGACTTATTCTTCATCCTCCCTGACTTTGCACAATATCAATCAGGCTCACTGGGGGAAATACATACTTGTGAAGGCACCAGGGCCAGCTTTGTGCCAGTGTGTCTGTGCTGAGGGGGGCCTCGGTCAGGGAATACCACAGCGGGCAAAGGGAGGATTCCTGGGAAGCAAACAGGTCTACTGTGCTTCGCCGAATAGATTCCAAATCAGCAGGACCGGGGAAGGAGTCTCCACTCCCCAAACTGTAACTCGTCGCGAGAGCATGTTTACATATGTTATTACCACTGTGTTGTCCGTCCGAACCAACACATGTTGGTTGCCCTGGATCAATGGTCAAAACCTCCACAGGATGTTTGATCACCTCCGTCTGCTTCTTGAACTGCTGGGCAAAGTCCTTGACAGTGTCACAGAAGAGGCCATCTTGTAAGATGCTTTGGCCTGATGGACCTGCAGGATGGCCATGGCATGCAGGGTGGAGGCAACTGCACGCTCCACCTGCTGAACATTCGGTAGTGAGGGTGGAAGAGCTTGTGAAGTGGGGCTGGGCAGTAAAAGGTGCCCTACAGAACTGTCAGCTCTTCATGCACTTCCGTGAAGAAAGGCACTGGGGCCAGGCGCAGCTGTGAGTCGCGTACCGAGCCCAGATACCAGTCATCTAACCACAAATGCTCAGGATAAGGTGGAGGATTCCACTTCAACCTGATTTTCGAGGCAGCCCAGGCAAACATGGCTGCCAACTCTGCATCAGATTTAGACTCAGCTACTGCACCCACAGTCTTCAACATTGGATGGCATAAGCCCGGCTTTCAATTTATGATACACTGCTGAACTGAAAAATACTCATATCTGTTACCATGACAACTAAAGGGTGGCGGGAAAACTGAACATAGGAAGGCATGTGACTAATGAAAACAAACTGAATGTCCATGAAAACTAAAACAAACTGAACATAACTGTGACATTATGTCCCCTCCTAGTAGGCACAACCTTGCGCCGTAAGAAGAACAAAATAAACAGATGAGGGTGGAGGCTTTGGAGGAGGGTGAGGAGCTGGAGAAGGGTTGGAAAGGAGGAGCAGGCAGAGGGCTGGCAGACACAGTTAGGCAGGCAGGCAGAGATCCCACGGAGGAGCAGATGGTGGGAGCATCCAAGGTGATGGAAGGAGTGGCCAGATGTTGCAGATCCAGAGCGCAGTAAGGACAACAACACGTGTCAGGACCCACTCATTGTCGCAATCATACCCTAGATCTAATACTGTCGCATGGAATAGATATTGATGCTGTTGAAATTCTACAGCAGAGCGATGATATATCAGATCATTATTTAGTCTCGTGTATAATACAATTAGCCAAGGCTACAAAACCACCACCCAGCCATAAATATTGTAGAACAATCACGTCTGCCACTAAAGATTGCTTTATAAATAATCTCCCAGAGCAGTTTCATCGCCTTAGTATACCTGACAACTTAGAAGAACTCGATGCTGCAACAGAAACTATTGGCTCTCTCTTTTCCAGCACATTAGATGCGGTCGCTCCTTTACGTCTAAAGAAGATTAAGGAAACTAATCCAACGCCGTGGTATGATGAGCACACTCGGGCTCTAAAACGAGCTGTTAGAAAAGCTGAACGTAGTTGGAAGAAAACAAAACTAGAAGTTTTTCGCCTTTCGTGGAAAGAAAAAATGATTGAGTACAGAACAGCCATAAGAAATGCTAGATCTACTTATTTTTCAAATCTCTTAATAGAAAACAAACATAATCCTAGGTATTTATTTGACACAGTGGCTAAATTAACTAGAAACAGAGATTCAACTGCTGACGTTTCCATAGAGCACAGCAGTAATGACTTTATGAACTTCTTTACTTGCAAGATTGATAATATTAGAGAGAAAATTATAAACATGCAACCGTCTACAGTTTCTCTTCAGACAGTGCACTGTAGTGTCCCTGAGGTAAAACTAGAATCATTCGCCGCTATAGGAGAGGAAGAATTATCTAAACTTATCAAATCATCAAAATCAACGACATGTATGTTAGACCCAATGCCGACTAAACTACTGAAAGAAATGCTTCCAGAGGTCGTAGGTCCACTTCTTGATATAATTAATTCATCTTTAACACTAGGACACGTGCCAAAAACCTTTAAGCAGGCTATTATCAAACCTCTTATTAAAAAACCTCAACTAGATCCGAGAGATTTAGTAAATTACAGGCCAATCTCGAATCTACCTTTTCTGTCAAAGATACTAGAAAAGGCAGTTTCAACACAACTGTGTTCCTTTTTAGAAAGAAATGGAATCTGTGAGGATTTCCAGTCAGGATTTAGACCATACCATAGTACTGAGACTGCTCTCGTTAGAGTTACAAACGATCTACTCCTATCATCCGATCGTGGCTGTATTTCTCTATTAGTGTTATTAGATCTCAGTGCTGCTTTTGACACTATCGATCATAACATTCTTTTAAAAAGACTTGAAAACTATATTGGCATTAGTGGAATTGCTTTGGCATGGTTCAAATCATACTTATCTGACCGTTATCAGTCTGTGGTAGTTAATGAAGAGATGTCGTATCGATCACAGGTTAAATATGGGGTACCACAAGGCTCAGTATTAGGACCGTTGCTTTTCACTCTGTACATGCTGCCCTTAGGAGAGATAATTAGGAAGCATGGTGTTAGTTTTCACTGCTACGCTGACGATACTCAGCTCTATATTTCCTCGCGCCCTGACGAAACCTACAAATTCACAAAACTAACAGAATGCATAGCTGACATTAAAAACTGGATGACAAGAAATTTCTTATTATTAAATTCAGAAAAAACTGATTTCCTAATCTTTGGACCAAAAACTTCCTCAGGAAAAAACCTTGAATACTCTCTAACACTTGACGGGTGCTCCATTAAACCTTCGTCCTCAGTTAGGAACCTGGGTGTGCTCTTTGATACCAATCTTTCATTTGAAAGTCATGTTTCTAGTATCTGTAAAACCGCCTTCTTCCATCTAAAAAATATATCTAAATTACGACATATGCTCTCAATGACAAATGCGGAACAGTTGGTTCATGCATTCATGACCTCAAGACTAGATTATTGTAACGCTCTACTGGGTGGTTGTTCTGCTCGGCTTTTAAACAAACTACAGTTGGTTCAAAATGCGGCAGCTAGAGTTCTTACTAGAACCAGAAAGTATGACCATATTAGCCCAGTTCTGTCAACATTACATTGGCTCCCTATTAAACATCGTATAGATTTTAAAATCTTGCTACTTACTTATAAAGCTCTAAATGGTTTAGCTCCCCAGTACCTAAGTGAGCTCTTAATGCATTATAGTCCTTCACGTTTATTGCGATCTCAGAATTTAGGCCAGTTGATAATACCCAGAATATCAAAATCAACTGAAGGCGGCAGATCATTTTCCTATTTAGCACCTAAACTCTGGAACAATCTTCCTAGCATTGTTCGGGAAGCAGACACACTCTGTCAGTTTAAATCTAGACTAAAAACACATCTCTTTGCTCTTGCATACACATAACACATTATCAATACATTAACATTTTTCAAATCCGTTAAAGGATTGTTACGCTGCAATAATTAGGTCGGCCGGAACCGAGAACATTTCCTATAACACTAGATATACCTGTACATCAGAACAAGAATGGCATCTACGCTAATATCTGTCTCTCTGCTTATCCTGAGGTTTGCCGGGTGCTGGATCCAGGCCGTATCCAGGTCAGATGGAGAACCTGCGTCTGGACCTGACTACAACGTAGCCCAGGATCCCCGTATCCGCTTACGTATATTTATATATAATAGATTTTTAATCTCTAAAATAAAAATGTACAATTCAGATTTTGATCTCCATATACATTTACATATATATATCTTCCAAGGGGTTTTTTCCCTCCTAGGACTTTTTTCCCAGTGCTAGCACGCTGGGTTTTTCTCCTAGGGGGTTTTTTCCACCCCTGGAAGTCAGCCGACATTGGCTTAATGTAGCACCATCTTGTATATGTTACATATTACCACGCTTGTTTGTACAGTTTTAACCACTTCCCTTTTTTTCTGTGCTTCTAATATGTAAAGCTGCTTTGAAACAATTACCAATTGTAAAAGCGCTATATAAATAAATTTGACTTGACTTGACTTGACAACAGCCCATGGCGGAGTCGATGGAGGAAGGAGCCAAGGTGTTGACAAGACAACGTGGCAGACAACATCCGTGGAACTGCTGATGGAGACAGGGCCAATGCTAGGGGAACCCATGGTGCAGACGGATAGCTGATGGACCTGAGTAACACTGCTGGCTCTGGAGACCAAAGCAAGAGTATGCAACGAGCACTCAAGTTGTAACCGGAGCACCCGAGGACTGAGGCAGAGCCAGTGTGACAGAGGACCCAGGTGGAGCCTAAGGGAGGGCGGAGCCCAAGGGATGGAGAGCCAGAGCGCCGTGAATGGTTTGTAAGTCTGCAGCGCAGGCATGGTGACAGTTGACCGAGGTGAAGCCGGAGGGATGAGGGAGCCTGGTGGAGCTACAAGGCTGAGGATCTCAGGTGGAGCTGAGGGTGGGAGGAGCCAAGGCGGCTTGACAGGTCGACAGGCCATGGTGAAGCGAAGGGAACAGCTGCCAGAGGTGGAGCCGAAGGATCCTCATGCTTTGGCAAAGTTGGTGAGTGCTTGGCCTTACCTTGATCATGCCGCAAGTTGTCACGAGGGAAGATGAAGGACTGCAGGAATCCAGCTTAGGCAGGACTGAGGGACTGGCTGAGACCTGTAGTGTCAGACTCACTTTGGGGAATTGGCTCCAGGGTGATGGTTGGCGCTGTAGTAACAGTCGGCTCAATCACGCTGGGTGGATGCTCTCCGTCTGTGGGGGCTCAGACCTCGTTGTCTTAGTGGTGCTGGGTGACGGTGGGCTAAACTCTGGGTCCAGCTGCGAGACGTCTGCGAGGTGTGGCTGGACAAGGCTGCTGTCATCCTCCACTTCGCCCACTGTGAATGGGGATCCATCTATCCACAGTGTGAAGGTGATGTAATTCTCTAGGGTCCAGTTGACCCTAAAGTTGTTCGTTTCCCCTCCATGGGGAAACATTAATGGAGGCGAACACCAATTTCCTGTTTGGTCTGGTCATCTCTCACCAACGGTTGGAAGGAACACACAATAAAGATCAGTTATAACGTCTTTAATAATCCACTCAGAAGGCAATAAAAACAAGATGAGCAAAAGAAACAAACTGTTATGCGGAAACGTGACCAGAAAATGAGTGATACAAACACAGCACCTTAACAATGCAAACAAGGGTAATTAATGATACACAGCTGAACTGACAGCTGAAAGAAACGGAATGTCCATGAAAACTAAAACAAACTGAACATAACTGTGACAGAATTAAAGCCATGAAAATTATTTCAGATCCCACTGTTCCAACAGTTTGAGGTTTTACTTCAGGTCAGAGATTTAGGTTGCCAGTATTTTTGTTTGTTTGTTTTTGTTTTTTTAAATATGGGGAAAACATCCCTCTTGCCACAAACGATAGGCTATTTATTTATTTATTGTAAAGTAATATTGAGCAGATCTCAGAGATGAGTGTGGGTGGATTTTATTGATGATGCATATGATTTTACATTTGTGAACATTGTTTGTGTGTGAACGCATGTTGAAACTCACTTAAATAAAAAAGTCAAGTTCTTATCCTCAAATAGCATTATAAAATTATATTTTTCAAGTTGGTCCAGCCAATGCGTGTGTGCAGGTTAGGATTCTGACTGTTTCTATGGGAACAGGATCTTCTAATGGCAGCTGCAGTGACAACCAATTGATGATTGGCTCTTTTATTTAGAAGGTGGGACTTGTTCCACAATATTGCACATTGCCATTTCTTTCATTCATAATAAATGCCTGTTCACACTAAGAAAGATAGACTATATTAGCATCCACACCAATGCACTATATGATTGCTAATATCATGCGCTGCAGTTATAGATTCTGATCGGCTGTCAATAAATTGAATCGTTCATCCGCTGGAAAAATCTAAATTAAAGTGATTTCAGTGATATTATTTCTCTGTGCCATTATTGTTATACTTGTTGTGTGGTGTGGACTGCCCAATCAACAATTTGATCTCACCATGAGCTCTCAGGATACTCATGATGTGGTTGCAATGTGAGGTCACCATGTGAGACCACTGTGATATAATTGTCTACGTTTACATGCACCAATTTGTAATCATTGTAATCTGATTCAAATATCCATTTATATGTATTTTATATACATTCCGATCAGAACTTTTGCGCATGCGCTCTGCGTGTGTGACGTCATATCAATCACACTTGCGATTACCCGGGTTACGTCAACATACGATGATCATGTATCGACGATAACCAGAGATATTGTCAAAGGCATCAAATCTTGGCAATATTAAGAGGATTTGGTATTTCCAATTAATGTAGGCCTGTTACATTCTTGTAGTCTATTATTATAACTATTATGTCCGGCTTCTTTTATTATTAAATTAATAATATACTACGTGCTGTGAGGATAATAAAAGATTAGGCTATTAGCTATCTTTGAAAATGTTTAGGTCTATTAAACAATGAAATATAGGCCTATAGCTAATTCAAATTATTAAGATATTTCCGAACACTGCAGTCATCAATCAAAATTAGTGCAGCTTCAAGCACCGACTTTAAAAAAACAACCTGTTTAACACGAAATACTATTATTCTCATTTGTTTCACAAGCCTATATGTACTGCCACAAGAGAAATAATGGAATAAATTAAGACCGGTATATACCGTTATCAGCATTTTATGTTGAAATTCGTCTCTGAGAGAATATGGTCTGTTAATGCAGCGTCAGACAGATCCGTCACTTTTTACTTTCACTTTGAATACTGACCGATTTTGAGAGTAATACTTAAGTACATTAAAAATATAGTACTTTCTTACTTTTACTTAAGTAAAACTAAGATATAGCAAGTACTATATTTCTAGTGTAATTAAGTATTAAATTAAATTTAATATGAAACAAAGTGCAGTAAAAAGTAATATTATGCTTTGGAATGTTATGAAGTAAATGTTTTCCAAAGAAAAACACTCTGATAAAGTGCAAACACTTGAAAAATGTACTTAAGTAGAGTAAAAATACAGACTCGCTTAAGTTATATTAATATGACTGACTCAAGAACAAGTTTAGATGGATCTGCACTCCCTGCATGAAGAAGGATATCAAGAGAAGATCAAGCATCTGCGTCACAGCAGGCTATTTCACTCTCAATGTTTTCATGAAGCTTGGCTAAGTTCCTTTTAATGCTCATTGTTTTAAAGCTAACAGGTTATTGGCAACATGCTTGTTGCTAAGGCTATCTGTGTTGCTTAGGCTTCTAGTCATTCTCAAAAAAAAAGAAAAAATGTTTGTGCTAGGCTTTTGCGATTTGTATTGGCAATGTGTGTTACTTATCTGTTGTCATTGGCAACTTGCTCGATCACTGCACACGCTGGTCGGGTCGCTTTTGTTTGTATAGCAACATGCTATACATACTGGTCAGGTCACCTTTGTTTGTATAGCGCAGGGGTCGGCAACCCGAAATGTTCAAAGAGCCATATTGGACCAAAAAAACAAAAAACAAATCTGTCTGGAGCCGCAAAAAATTAAAAACCTTATATAAGCCTTATATGAAGGAAACACAGGCTGTATATTAGCTATATTAGCCTACTATCAAAATGACTAAGTAGGCTACAAATACATAATGAGGTATTCCCGAGGTAAGTTATATATTTAAAATCTGCTGAAAGCTACAGAAAAAAGAAGCAAATGGATCGCTGCAATTCACAGAAACAGCAGGATTTTGCAGTTATCATTTTGTGTCCAATTGTTCCAACAGTTTTCGCAGTTTTCCCTATTAAATCTAGTCATGCAGCAGGTTCTTTTGCCACTCAGTCCAGCTGAGGGAGCGCGCTTTCAGTGGGAAAGTGACGTCGTCGATGGCTATGATGCAAATCTTCGTTGACAGGAATGTTGAAATTAAATATGTATTATACACATTTTTACAGCATTGGAAGACGTTAAGAATGTTTGTGTTTGTCCTCCTACAGAAACCATATGAAAACAAAAAATATATTTTTTCCATTTTCATACATTTTTGAAAAAGCTCCAGGGAGCCACTAGGAGGGCGCTAAAGAGCCGTATGTGGCTCTAGAGCCGCGGGTTGCCGACCTCCGGTATAGCGCTATACATCCCAGATTCAAGCAGCTTTGCGGTAGAGAGAGGGAAACAATAAAAAAGAAAAACTGAAATATCACATGGTCCCAAGTATTCAGACCCTTTGCTGTGACACTCATATATTTAACTCAGGTGCCGTCCATTTCTTCTGATCATCCTTGAGATGGATCTACACCTTCATTTGAATCCAGCTGTGTTTGATTATACTGATTGGACTTGATTAGGAAAGCCACACACCTGTTTATAAAAGACCTTACAGCTCACAGTGCATGTCAGAGCAAATGAGAATCAGGAGGTCAAAGAGCTCAGAGACAGAATTGTGGCAAGGCACAGATCTGGCCAAGGTTACAAAAAAATTTCTGCTGCACGTAAGGTTCCTAAGAGCACAGTGGCCTCCATAATCTTTAAATGGAAGATGTTTGGGACGATCAGAACCCTTCCTAGAGCTGGCCGTCTGGCCAAACTGAGCTATCAGGGGAGAAGAGCCTTGGTGAGAGAGGTAAAGAAGAACCCAAAGATCACTGAGCTCCAGAGATGCAGTCGGGAGATGGGAGAAAGTTGTAGAAAGTCAATCATCACTGCAGCCCACCACCAGTCAGGGCTTTATGGCAGAGTAGCCCGACGGAAGCCTCTCCTCAGTGCAAGACACATGAAAGCCCGCATGGAGTTTGCTAAAAAAACACCTGAAGGACTCCAAGATTCTCTGATCTGATGAGACCAAGATAGAACTTTTTGGCCTTAATTCTAAGCGGTACGTGTGGAGAAAACCAGGCACTGCTCATCACCTGTCCAATACAGTCCCAACAGTGAAGCATGGTGGTGGCAGCATCATGCTGTGGGGGTGTTTTTCAGCTGCAGGGACAGGACGACTGGTTGCAAACGAGGGAAAGATGAATGCGGCCAAGTACAGGAATATCCTGGACGAAAACCTTCTCCAGAGTGCTCAGGACCTCAGACTGTGCCGAAGGTGTACCCTCCAACAAGACAATGACCCTAAGCACACAGCTAAAATAATGAAGGAGTGGCTTCACAACAACTCCGTGACTGTTCTTGAATGGCCCAGCCAGAGCCCTGACTTAAACCCAATTGAGCATCTCTGGAGAGACCTAAAAATGGCTGTCCACCAATGTTTACCATCCAACCTGACAGAACTGGAGAGGATCTGCAAGGAGTAATGGCAGAGGATCCCCAAATCCAGGTGTGAAAAACATGTTGCACCATTCCCAAAAAGACTCATGGCTGTATTAGATCAAAAGGGTGCTTCTACTAAATACTGAGCAAACCCACACAGCCAAAGAACGATCCGCCGCGGAGGTATCATGGCTTCCGGACCCGTATCTGCGTCTACTTGCGTGCAGTGATCGCTGACCTGTCGTGGCTCCGCGCTGCATCTGCTCCGCATCCGCGATTAAAACCTTACCTCCACGGCGGGTTCTTTTGGGACCCGTAAATTGATACAACCGTTACAGTAAAGGCACATGCGCGTCCACGGATCCGACATGGGTCCGCTCAGGATCCGATGATTGACAGTAGAATTTACGGCGCTGCCCGGAGGCAGAGCTGATCCTCTGGGTGGTGCCAAAACGAATGTGACAGTCATGCGGGTTTGGCGACTTGAATGCGGATCCGCCTAGGAGTCTCTTGCTGTGTGGGAAGGGTCTGAATACTTAGGACCATGTGATATTTCAGTTTTTCTTTTTTAATAAATCTGCAAAAATGTCAACAATTCTGTGTTTTTCTGTCAAAATGGGGTGCTGTGTGTACATTAATGAGGAAAAAAATGAACTTAAATTATTTTAGCAAATGGCTGCAATATAACAAATAGTGAAAAATTTAAGGGGGTCTGAATACTTTCCGTACCCACTGTATATTACATCTTTTGAAAACATGTTCTATGGCACCTTTAAGGAAACAGGCATTCAGATTTTCGTAGTCAGTTTGTACAAACTCTATGCAATTATCAATCATATTTGAGGATAGTGGTCCTGACAGAACGAGCCTTAATACGAACATCTTGGTATATACAAGTTAGCAAAAACATTGTATGCTTTGGCTACCAATAACATATCAGCTCTGTTTAACAAATTGTAACATTTAAAATAAATCCACTCTTTCAATTTATTTCAAAATCAGCATATGAAATATGAAAAAGTCAATATATAATGCATGACTTTTAAAATTATATTTTATTTCCTCTGCTGTTATCTTGTGATTTCTGTAGTCTTCTGTAGATTCTGTAGATTCTTCTAATTCTTGTTTAATTCTTCTTTAATTTCAATGTTTAAAAATGCAGGTACGTGCACACATAGACATAAAAGGGGGCTTGAGCCCCTGCCCTTTTTCCTCCTCGAGAGAATGTGCCCTTTTCTCTGGGGTGTTTTTTTTTTTTTTTTAATAAATGAATGTATATTCCTGTTTACGCACAGCTTCCCTGTTAAACAAATATATTTGCTGAATAAAAAAAAAAATATATATATCACTTCGGCTTTGTCGAGTTCAGCAGCCCTCCCTCCGCGACACGCCATTCATTCCCGAATGGTCAGGTCCACCTCATGTTTGCTGCTGGCTGAAAACGTCTCGGGTTACAGATGTAACCCCTGTTCCCTGAGTAAGGGAACGAGACACTACGTCGAATGACGTGATGGGAACCCTCTGCATTTTGTGTTCGTGAAGCACCTCTGTATCCAACCAATGAGGAAACGTGACGTCAGAGGCGGGTGATGTCACGGACCAGGAAACTATAAAGCATACCCAGAACAAAGAATGATAGTTTCTGGAATATGTCTGAAGCAAGACGCTCACAGGTATACCAGGGGGTACGGCAACGTGACGTAGCGTCTCGTTCCCTTACTCAGGGAACAGGGGTTACATCGGAACGCTATCCCAACTACGCCGTATCACCAAGTACCTGTCTGTTATCTTGTAGACAGAACTGAGGACCCCGGAGAGGAGCCTACGTCCAGGTTGTAAAACCAATAAATGTGTGCTGGGATGACCATCCAGCAGAACCACATATGTCATTAATGGATACTCCTGACATTAAGGCCTTTGAGGCTGCCATACCCCTAGTCGAGTGAACACGGAGAGCTAATGGAGATGGCTGTCCGGCCCCCTCATAAGCAAGTGAGATAGCCTCGACCACCCACTTGCTCATTCTCTGCTTAGATGCTGGACCTCCTTTCTAATGAGACCCATAAAACACACAAACAATTGATCTGTTTTGCCCCACAGGGCAGCTCTGTGGACATATGCATCTAAAGCCCTCACTGGGCAGAGCAGATTGAGTTTCTCCTGATCCGAAGTTGTAAATGGAGGAAGATGGAAGGCCTGAAGTACGATGGAACCTGGGACATTGGTGGGGACCTTAGGCATATAGCCTGGTCTAGTGTGCAGGAACGCTTTGACCACTCCAGGTGCGAATTCCAAACACAAAGAAGCAGCTGAAAGTGCTTGAAGACCTCCTATTCTTTTAAGAGATGAAATAGCCAGTAGAAATATGGTCTTTAAGGGTGAGGAATTTCTCTGAAACTTCCTCTAGTGGTTCGAAGGGAGCCTCGGCTAACCCTTCTAATACAATGGCCAAGTCCCAGACCGGAGCCTTTGTACGTACTGAAGGCCTCAGCCTCAGAGTCCCACGGAGGAAGCGTATAAAAAAGGGGGTCTCGACTTACCGAGGAATCCCCCAGAGGAGTATGGCCAAAATGGCTGCTTACACTTCCTCGTGGAGGGAGCTCTGGAGTGGAGTATGGTCTCCACAACCTCAGTTGGGAGAGCAGCATCTATGAGCCTGGCCCCATCAGAGGCCAGGCCCACAGTCTCCATAATTCTGTGCGTGGATGAATTATCATGCAACCCGCTTGAGACAGGAGGTCCTGCCTGAGAGGAAGCTCCATCAGGGAGCCATCTAGAAGTGACACTAGGTCTGAGAACCATATTTTGATTGGCCAGTACAGGGCTATCAATATTAGACTGACCCCTTCCTGGCATACTTTCTCCAGAACTCCCGGAAGCAGAGCGAACGGGGAAATGCATACAGACGCAGCCTCGGCCACGTCTGTACCATGGCATCCAGACCCAGTGGTGCTGAATGAGATGGGGAGAACCACAGTGGACACTGGGTTGATTCCCCTGAAGCTAATAGGTCGATTTCAGCTCGACCAAAGTTTTCCAAAGTGAGCTCCACACCTCAGTGTGGAGACTCCATTCCCCGGGCCTCGGCCCCTGCCTCGACAGGGCGTCTGCTCCCACATTTTAATGCCCTCAGGTCTGGGAGGAAGTATTTTACTGCAAGAAATACAGCCATCATTTCCAGCCAATTTAAGTGCCAGGAACTGATGGTCCTCCCAGAGACCCTGAGCTGAGCGACCACTCATGATTGCCCCCCAGCCCGTGAGGGAAGCATCCGTCGTAAGCATTACGCGACGACGAGAAGTCCCCAACATGAGTTCTGGGACAGGAACCAAGGCTTTTTCCACATTACCAGAGCACGAAGGCATCGCCGCATGCCTTTTGATCTTGTGAAAAGGATTTCTCCTCTGAGAAAACCCCTTGGTCCTGAGCCACCACTGTAAGAGTCTCATGTGCAGATGGCCAAAAGTTATCACGTTGGACGCAGCTGCCATAAGACCCAACAGTCTCTGAAACCATTTTACAGTGAGTGACTGGTCATAAGGGACCACCGTCGTGTTGTCCGTATGGACCAACACGTGGTGGCCCCTCAGGTCTGGGAGGAAGTGTTTCAGTGCTAGAGACACCGCCATCATCTCCAGCCGATTTATGTGCCAGGAGAGCTGATGGTCCTCCCATAGACCCTGAGCCGAGCGACCACTCATGATCACCCCCCCACGCCGTGAGGGAAGCATCTGTCGTAAGCATTACGCGATGACGAGGAGTTCCCAGCACGGGTCCCTGGGACAGGAACCATGGCTTTTTCCACATGACCAGAGTACGAAGGCATCGCCGCGTGACTTTGATCATGCGAAAAGGATTTCCCCTCAGGGAAAACCCCTTGGTCCTGAGCCACCACTGTAAGGGTCTCATGTGCAGAAGGCCAATAGTAATCACGTTGGATGCAGCTGCCATCAGACCCAGCAGTCTCTGAAACTGTTTTACAGTGAGTGACTGGCCTAACTTCACCCCATTCACGGCTCCGAGAATGTAATTCACACGAGCAGGAGACAGCCACACCTACATCGTGGTAGAATCCCAGATCCCAGCACACTCTTTTTGGCATTGAGCCTCAGCCCAAGCTTTTTCATGTGCGACAGAACAACATCTCGATGTTGAACTGCCAACTGTTCTGTTTGAGCTAATATCAACCAATTGTCGATATAGTTCAGCACGCGGATGCCCTGGAGTCTCAATGGAGCCAGCGCTGCATCCACGCACTTCATGAACGTGCGGGGTGACAATGATAGGCTGAAAGGAAGAACCCTGTATTGGTAAGCTTTGTCCCCGAAAGCAAACCTGAGGAACTTCCTGTGAGAAGGATGAATGGTTACATGAAAGTAAGCATCTTTCATGTCTATCACAACAAACCAGTCCTCGGACCTGATCTTTGGTATAACCCTCCATCCTTCTTTGGAACAATGAAGTATAGGTTGTAAAACCCTGACAGCTTGCTGGGAGGAGAACCCCTTCTATAGCTCCTTTTTGCAAGAGCGTCATAACCTCCTGTTCCATTACCAGAGACTGCTCGGGGGCCACCACTGTGGGAAGGACCCCATTAAACTGGGGCAGGCGAGACCCGAATTTGTAACCCTTTTCTATTGTGAGCAGCACCCATTTTGAAATAGTTGGGAGAAGTTTCCATTCTGCCTTATTTACAAAGGGAACCAGTCTCTCAAGACTGGCCTCTGGTGTTTTTTGAGCACTTGACTCAAGGAACAGCCGAATCAAGTGATGACCGGCCCTCCTTGGAGGATCGGTGGAGACCGCTGCGCCCTGAAGCACACTGGGTGGCAAGGTTAGCAGAACGGCCCCCTGAGGGCGTCAAAGAGGGATGGGTACCAAGTATTTTAATACCTAACCCTCTCTGGAGGGGGCTGCCCTCCAATGTCCCGTTCCACTGGCATCAGGACCTCTTCGAAGCCTTCTTGGTGATAATTACAGTCCGCAGATCTGTGTTACCCCACAAAGACTTCGGCTGTGTCGCCTGTCCCTGTCCCCAAGCTTTCTGCAGGGGACCAAGGGTGGCGACACTTTCTTTTAAATTCCTCAGAATTTAATGTATTCAATATTGCATTTAATCCTCAAATTAAATGCAGCCAGTTCTTATATAAATATATTTTTTTGAACAGACTGAATATATTTAGAATACAAAAAAGAATTATAGCTCGTAATAATTCGCAAGGTATTTTAGGGAAAGAGATAAAAGGAAAACTCCTGTCTGCTCAGATCCCTTAATATATAAATATATATACATATATATACATACACACACACATGTATAATTACGGACACGTGATACATGCGCAGCCTCGGCAAACGCAAGACCTGAGCGTATATTCATTCTTGCAGACTTAATCCACGCGCTGCCTCGGCAAGCGCGAGATCTGAGCTATATTCTTTAATGAAAACTCAATCCACGCGCTGCCTCGGCAAACGTGAGATCCGAGCTTAGACTTTTATTCCCTCGAGAATAAAGCCAACAGGAGTGGAGCTACAAAACTCCCTCTAGTGCATACTTTTCTTCGGGACATTGGTTTGAGATACTCTTGTCCTCAGACAAAGAGATCGTGACTTGTTTATATGTGATAAGACAAACAACACCAAATAAGACACACAAGATACAGAGACCGCTTGCTGAAGACAACAGAAGGTAGCGTTCTTTGTTCTGGGTATGCTTTATAGTTTCCTGGTCCGTGACGTCACCCGCCTCTGACGTCACGTTTCCTCATTGGTTGGATACAGAGGTGCTTCACGAACACAAAATGCAGAGGGTTCCATCACGTCATTCGACGTAGCGTCAATAGTTCCCATGAAAGGGAACCAACTTGTGACAACTATTCCCGGGAAAATACAACTGCTGACTGGCAATGAGAAGCGAAAAAGAAAAAAAAAAAAAGCTCTAGATGGATCCATCCCTTGCATTTCTTTCAGGTAGCCTATATGTTCACAAACATGTGAAATTTTAGGCTATTTAAAGGTGAGATTATTTATATGTTTAACGCCGCGTTAATAGTTTGACCACCATCAACATATCTGCCTAATTTGACACTAATGCAATTTGTATCATATTATAATTTGAATTATTTTAATGTGCTTTGCATTGCGTTTTGAACGATGGTAAAGATATCTGTCTGTCAATACGAGAAGAGGAGCTTTCCATGGATGCGCATCCATGATCCGCTTTATTAGATAGTTTTCTAAGGAAAAGAATGCACAATTTATTAAAACTATCTAAAAATCATAATACAGCATTTCATAATGCTATTCTTAAATCTACGCTTACACAGGATAATACATATAAAAGTTTAAACCCTTGCTCTGTCTTTGCATGTTTGATGTATGCCATATTCTTGTTAAAGAAATCACAGTGGCATTTCTATCAAAAAAAAAAAAAAAAAGGTGGTAGAATATTATTATTTAACTTTAACTAATAATATATTTTTAATTATGGTGGTTGGCTTTGATCGTGGATTTGATGGTGCTGTGCTGTGTAACGTACTCGGGTACTAACGTAACCTCGGTTCCCTGAGATACGGAACGAGTACTGCGTATGGTGAAAAGTCTCCCTTTTTCCCCGTCACTGAAGCCTTTTTCAATAACGCAGTGTAACTGCATTGTCATTGGTTTACTCATAGACAAGTTGTTGAACCAATGACGACGCGGCATAGCTGCGCGACCTATGGCAAGAGAGCGCGCGAACTTTCCCGCCGAAATGGCAAAGGGCTATATAAGCAGGCGTTTCGCCATAGGATTTCAGGCCAATCGACTGAAGCGACGTCACTAAAGCCGCAGCCTCGTGGCACGGCAAGTAACGCAGTACTCGTTCCGTATCTCAGGGAACCGAGGTTACGTTAGTAATCGAGTACGTTCCCTTTCGATACTTCACTCGTACTGCGTATGGGGAACGAATTCAACCGCGCCGTGCCACGGCAGGGAACGACATAACTTGTTTTGGACACCGAAGGGGGACCAAGAGAACAAGTAGGAAGGCAAAGCCGTCGTAAACCCTTGTTACACTACAAGGAGGAGATAACTCCTGATCGGTGAGAGGTGGAACTCGAAGAGGCCACCTAGTTACACCGAGAGGACCCGGGCTTGTAAGGCCGGAACGTCCAGATGATAAAATCTGATAAAAGTGGACGGCGAGGACCAGCCGGCCGCCTCACAGATGTCTTTAATGGAAACTCCATTAGACCAGGCCCAGGAGGAAGCCATTCCTCTAGTGGAATGGGCCCTAACTCCTAAGGGGCATTGAATGTCCAAGGAGGAGTAACAAAGATTAATCGCGTCGACTATCCAACGCGAGAGACGCTGTTTTGAGACCGAGGACCCCTTGGTGCGGCCACCAAAACAGACAAAGAGCTGATCCGACTGCCTGAAAGGCTGCGATCGCTCTACATAGGTCCTCAATGCCCTGACAGGACATTTACAGAGTAACTCCAGCTCCTGTTCATCCGTGGAGGGAGGAAGAGCAGAGAGCGAAATGACCTGAGCTCTAAACGGAGTAGAGAGCACTTTGGGAACGTAGCCATGTCTAGGTTTCAGCATGACTTTAGAGTCATTAGGCCCAAATTCGAGGCACGAAGGGCTCACAGAGAGGACCTGCAAGTCGCCAACGCGCTTGACCGATGCTAGTGCAAGTAGCAGAGCGGTTTTCAGGGTTAACGGCCTGAGGTCAGCTGAACTCAGCGGCTCAAAGGGGTTACCTTTGAGAGCCCTAAGGACCAAGGAAAGGTCCCAAGAGGGAACAGTAAGGGGACGAGGAGGATTTAATCGCCTAGAACCCCTTAGGAAACGAACCACAAGGTTGTTTCGACCCACTGACTGGCCAGCGATAGGAGCATGAAACGCTGAGATGGCTGCTACGTATACATTGAGCGTTGAGGGGGCGCGCCCCAGATCCAAACGCTCCTGTAAGAAGGACAGTATCGGAGATACGTCACATTCTACGGGGTCTATGTTGCGTGAGGAACACCAATCAACAAAGACCGACCATTTCTGGGCATAGAGGCGTCTCGTGGACGGGGCTCTCGCCTGAGATATGGTCTCTAGTACGTCCCTGGGAAGGTTAGTCGGCTCCCATCGAGGGACCAGAGATGTAGAGCCCAGAGCTCTGGCTGTGGGTGCCAGATTGTTTTGTTCGCCTGAAAGAGGAGGTCCCGCCTCAGGGGAATGGGCCATGGGGCTCTCGTCGAGAGCCTGAACAGCTCCAAGGACCAAGTCTGGCTCCTCCAGAGAGGACTCTGTGCCTGTCTTCCCTGACTCGCCTGATGACCTGCGGGATCAGTGCGATCGGGGGAAATGCGTAAAGGAGTGTGCTGGGCCAGGCGTGGGCCAGCGCATCGACTTCCTTTGAGAAATATGTTGGGCAATGAGAGTTGTCTTCTGAGGCAAAGAGGTCTATCTCCGCTCTCCCGAAGAGCTCCCAAATCTTGAGAACCATCTGGGGATGGAGCATCCACTCGTCTGAGGGGACGTTGCTCCGTGATAACATATCTGCACCCAGGTTGGTTTTGCCAGGTATATGAGTCGCCCTGAGCGACCGAAGCTTTGGTGTTGCCCACTCCAGAAGACGTTTCGCCAGAGCGCATAGGCGGCTGGACGAAAGACCGCCTGTAGGGGTACCCCAAGACTGAACCAAGCAGGGTTCATCCAAGGTTTCAGGGCTAAAAGACAGGCCCGATTGACCTTGAGACATAAGCGGCCGTGCCGCCAGGCATGTGGGGGGACCCGGGATTTCAGCCAGAACTGTAGCGGCTGCATCCGAAGAAGGCCGAGCTGCAGAACCGGGGAGGCGGAAGCCATCAGCCCTAAGAGCCTCTGGAAGAGCTTCAGAGGAAGATAGGCTTTGTTCTTGACAGAAGCCGCGAGCTGCTGTACCGCCAGGGCGCGCTCTGGCGAGACTACTGCCGTCATGCGGACTGAGTCGAAAACTGCCCCCAGAAACGAAATGTGTTGGCTGGGGAGCAGTGAGCTCTTGGCTAGGTTGACCCTGAGACCCAGGCATTGCAGATGGCTGAGGAGCACGGATCTGTGGTGTTCCAGCTCGACTCGCGAATGGGCCAAAATGAGCCCAATCGTCGAGATAATTCAGAACCCGGAATCCCATCTGTCTCAGAGGGGAAAGCGCCGCGTTCATGCACTTGGTGAAAGTGCGAGGAGCCAGAGACAGCCCGAAGGGCAGGACCGTGTATTGGTATGCCACTCCCTCGAATGCGAATCTCAAGAATCGTCTGTGAAGGGGGGCTATCTGGATGTGAAAATATGCATCTTTCAGATCCAGCGAGCAGAACCAATCCTCGTGACAAATCTGTGCGAGGATCTGCTTCAGCGTCAGCATTTTGAACTTCCGTCTCATGAGGGAGCGATTCAAAAGTCTGAGATCTAGGATGGGCCTGAGGCCGCCATCCTTTTTGGGGACCAGAAAGTAACAGCTGTAAAAGCCTGACTCGCTTTCTGAAGGGGGAACTATTTCTATAGCCCCTTTCTTCAGTAAGGTCATGACCTCGGCTCGGAGGACAGGGGCGTCATCCGGGTTCACCAAGGTTTGAAGCACCCCTCCAAAGCGAGGGGGCCGTCGTGCAAATTGGAGCGAGTAGCCCTGCTTTATGATCCCGAGGATCCAACTTGACACGTCGGGGATGGCCTGCCAGGCCTCGGCCCGAGTAACAAGGGGTTGAATGATGTCGGGTGACAGGCCGCTGGGAAGGGGGCCGTGCACTGAAGGAGGTGGAAGAGGAAAGTGTGGGCCCAGCTACAACACAGAGCATTTCTCCCACGCCTGGATTTAAACGAGGTGGTTCTGCAGGGCTTGGAAGGCAGGGCTCTCTTGGTTTTCCACCCCACAGCCGCGGGAGGACAAAGGTGAGCTGCCACCGCTTCATCTAGGGGCGGCAAGTGCTCATAGCCCTTTTAGAGCGGCGAGGGCCGCGGAAGCTCTTTTAGAGCGGTAGAACCGCTGAGGAAAGGCTCTTTTAGAGCAGCAATAAGCCGCGGGAGAAACTCTCAAAGGCGCGCCGGATGGCGGCAGGAGACAAGCTGAGAAGGCAGCTGGGAGCGGGAAGCGGGCGTCTCGAGGACGGCGCTCGGGGCGGCAGTCAGCGAGGGCGCCGGCGCTGTCTCCGACCGGCGAGTTCAGCTGGGTCCGCTGCGGGGCCTCTTCAGATGGCGGCGGGAGCTTCTTGAAGGCGGCGAGCTTCCTCAGGCTTCAGGCGGAGATCAGCGAAGAGATGCGTTGTCGTCGCTGAAGGAGAAAGGACTGAAATCCTATGGCGAAACGCCTGCTTATATAGCACTTTGCCCAGCCCATTTCAGCGGGAAAGTTCGCGCGCTCTCTCGCCATAGGTCGCGCAGCTATGCCGCCGAGCAAAGTTCTCCAGTCTCCGCCGCCGAGCAAAGTTCTCCAGTCTCCGCCGCCGAGCAAGCCGCTCCAGTCTCCGCCGCCGAGCAAGCCGCTCCAGTCTCCGCCGCCGAGCAAGCAGCGCCAGTCTCAGCCGCCGCCGAGCCAGCTACCCCTATTACGAACTGTGATTTTGTACCTGCCAGCCCAAAGACTGTTTTCCCTCCCTGCCTCCCTCTCCCACCTCCATCCATTTATGTATGCACTGCACCTCCTCCTCAAGCCCCCTCGCCCAGATCTCCACCTCGGACCTCTGGGCGATTACCTACACCCTGGCTCCAACCTCCCTCGTCTCCACCATGGCCCATCAGTCCTCCAGCCTCACAAGTCTCCATCCTGCCCCCGTTCACACCTTGGTCCCTCGTCTGCCTGCCTTCCCCTCTGGACTGCACTCCTCCGTCTCTGCTCCGTCCCTCCGTCCCTCGCTTCCAGTTGGCTTCCTCACTCCCCCTAGTGTTCACTTTGTTGTCTGTCGTCTGTGTTCAACTGCGGCCTTCTGGAGCCCCGGCTGCGCTTCGGTCGGCGGAGCCATGGATTCCGCCATCTCCCGCCGGTCCTTCTGCGCCGACTGGGCTTGACGGCGTGAGGACGTCAGCTCCTGACCCGCCATGGCGGCCCGCTGCACCTGAACCGCCATGTCTGCCCGCTGCACCTGACCCGCCATGTCTGCCCGCTGCATGTCTGCCCGCTGCACCTGACCCGCCATGGCTGCCCGCTGCACCTGACCTGCCATGGCTGCCCACGGCTCCTGACCCTCCATGGCTGCCCACGGCTCCTGACCCGCCATGGTCACCTTCTGCCCCTGAACCGTCATGGCCGCCTTCGGCCCCTGACCCTCCATGGCCGCCTTCGGCTCCTGATCCACCATGGCTGCCCACGGCTCCTGACCCGCCATGGTTTTTGGACCTGCCCGCCCCCCTCCCGGTTGTTACATCTACGGCGCGAGGACGCGCCTACCGGGAGGGGGAGGTACTGTTACAGATCCCTTGTTTCCCTGGACTCCATTTCCCAGAATCCTCCTGTTCTCCACACCTGCACTCACTTCCCTCGTCAGTTCCTCATCATCACTCATCACCTGCACCTGGACTCTATTGTTAGCACTCCCTTTATATTGCACTCACTCCCTTCACTCCTCGTCCGTCTTTAATGTTATTTACTATGTATGTTGGTTTCTCCTCGCCTGTGTTCATTAAAATACACCATTATTGTGGAAATCCGTATCTGCCTCATCTCTACACCACCATACCATAACAATTAGCTTGTTATGGTTAATTTAGAAGAGATCTACAGATGCAAACAGACGGATGGTAGTAGGCTTAAAACAAACATCATCTAAATGTGTAGAGTTAGGGTTAAGTTTTCTTTCCATTAGAGTAAAAGACATGATAGCAGCAAAAATTAACCAAAATCTTAAAAGTATTCCAATAACACCAAAAGAATGAAAACGATTTATTGATTTGTGCAAAATAAACAAATTATTAGTGAAACTATGTCCCTCTCCTTGTTGCAGTCATTTATTCTAAATATAGCTACTTGAAAATAATTGCTGTTGCCTGCTCTTGTGATAAACCTAATGAATACTAAAGAAGAACATGGTCTCTGTGTGAACTGATTATTTTGTAGAAATCTGTGGAGTATAAAACAATTGAGGGAGTGTAAGGAAATTAAAATAAATTGGTAAGGAAGTCAGAGTTGTCTTAATATATTTAAGAGTTTATTATTTTGTTAAATAAATAATTATGAAAAATGCCCTTTTTCCACTTGAGCCCTGCCCTCCAAAATGTCTGTGCACGTCCCTGGTCAAATGTGTAACAGCTATACAACAGTATGAAACTCTTGTGTGGAATGTGATCAGTTGTGGTTCCTCCAAACAGGACACTTCATTTACATGTTCATTTACATGTTACACATGTCTACAAAAGCACTTCTACTTATGAGACAAACCATGCTAAAACACTGCAAAATATCTAATGGAGAAGATGCATTATATTCTTCCCTTTCTGAAGGGTGTCGTTTTTCATTCAGGTGCCAGAGTGAAAGTCAACGAAATGACGGACCTGAATTTAAAACATCTCACCTGAAGGGGAGAGAAAGTACTTCATTTTTGATAGCTCATTAAATTCAAATCAAATCCTCAAAAAGAGCCATTTTGACTTTGTCCATTTATTTAAATAAATTTAAATAAAGACACTGTATCAATGTGTAAATGATGTGTTTGCTTAACATTATCTGGCTGTCACATATAGGTTGCTATAGGTGCTTTTGAATTTTTTTTCAAATGTAACCATAGCAACTGATGGTTCATGGTTCACTGTCTTAGTGACATTTTGGTTTCTCTTCTTCTCCCACAATTTCTCATTTCTCCTCATTCCTGTTTAATATAGCCTGTAATATAATATGATCACTCTTAAGCCCGGAACTAAACACTACACGATTTTTGGCTGTCCCAGACGAAAGACTGCCATCGTGAAACAATTTTCTGTGATCGTGGCACCTAATCTGTGGTTCTAAGTCGTACAGTAAGAGAGGTTCATAGACGGCCGTTGTCACAGTATTGCCACTAAAGATAGCTTATGATAATTTTCTGACAGTGTCAGAAATTCAGCATGATCTTAGCATAGTGTGTTTGCTGCTAGAACCTACGTCTACTGACCAGCCAATAAAAATGCGTCATGAAATCAACGCGACATGGCGCTAAAACATAAATCTGCTTACCTCAAGCTCTTCTGCCTTCTCCTTTCATTGCTTCCTTAAGCACACATAAAAACTACAACTGCCAAAGTGTAATTCATCATGGTCTTTTTGTTTACCTCTAACGCATGCTGATGACGTTTTATTCTTCTATAGAAACTTGTATCGTAGCCTACGAGTCAATAGGTGTCATCGTCATATAGTCTCCATGTGAGTCGTACCCAAGTTTAATGCTGCCTTCGCGTGCTATTGGAAATTTGATAATTCCCACTTCTTAAGTCACGATTGCGAGCTCGTTGCATTCAAGGGAGGGAATGGGAGAGCATTCATGTGCAATTTTTACCTAGGAAACTCGTATTTACGATAATTCAGAGAGTACAGGCAGCATAATAGATCCATGTTGCACAGTGTGATTTTTAATGATCTTATAGGATTGCTAAAATCATGCAGTTTGTATGGGGCTTTATTCACTCAAACGCTCTATATGAATTTTGTGTCCGTGCAGGGGCAGACTGGGACAAAAATTCAGTCCTGGCACTGTAGCCACACCAGACCACATTACCAGTCTAGGCCTAGCCCTATATTGCAAGTAGCATAGCGTACAGCAGTCTGTTTACCCTAAATCCCACCTTATCTGCTGATATTTCAGTCATGTAATTTAGTAACAGGCTAGCAAACACTTGTAAACAATTATCACAAAGCAATGACATTTTAAAATATACGGGGGTTGTATGCTACAACTGTTTAATACAAAAAAAAAACTTGATTATGACTGAGTTTGATTGACAGGTGATCTAACTAATCATAACGCCGTATCCACATTTATGTCCGACAAAGCAGTTAGATTAACGTTGTGGACCTGAATTTGAAAAATGTGTAGTGTCACGGGCTGCTTTTGCTCCAATGTATTTTTCACTCTGAGAGAACATGATGTGTGGTGTGAGAGTGGCATGGCATGTCACACATAGCAACAGTAACTAATGGGGGTGGGTTGGTTGGCCTATCTTGCGGCCGGGCCGGGCCGGGCCGGCTGTTGCCGACTGGGCCAAATGCTTAACATTTATTATTAATAATATTATTATAATCATAGTGAAATCGTGCTAGCAATATAAACCCGTCTTATGAGCTGTCGGACTGTAAAAACTATTTATTTATATATATTAAAAATAAAACTGGCCAGCCCACATTAAACAAAATGGTCCGGCCCCTCTGGCATTTGCCAGAATTGCCCGATGGCCAATCCGCCCATGTGTCTGTGTGACACACACACAACTTGTGTGCACAGAAAGACGTGCGCCAGTATCGAGTTCTCTTGCACGCTTAAACAAACAAAAACAAAGAATTATGCCAACAAGCCCGTTTTGTTGAGTATCCTCATATGAGCAGTTTTAAATTAGATAAAGTCTTAAATCAACTTAAAGAGTTGTGAGAACATTAGATGCGTGTCAGATCTAAGTCATCTTAGGCAGCGTCAGGTCTTAAAGTCACAGTAGTCTAATAAACCAGTTGCTGTGCTGCTGTCATTAAAGGCACAATATGTACATTATCGCCACTAGAGGTCGCCTATTCAAAACAAAGGCGTAGCTTGATGACACCAAGATTGAGCGCGGAATCATGGGAGATGTCATCTTCACCTCACAGCCAGGGGAAAAGAATCTGATGGGACTCTGGCAGAAATCATGTTCATAGATGAGATTATTAGCATTACTGTAGTATGAAGCAGAGCAAGGCCAAGTGCTGTGGGAGCTGTACGAGGCCGCTGGAATTAATCATCTTTGTATTTTAATTCCTGCTTATCCTCAGTTTAGTGTCCGGTATTGTTTGTGTCCTGTGCACACTCTCGCATGTCGGCTTGTTATTTGGATTATTCTATTAAACACTGTATTATTTTCATCGTTTTCATCTTCCTTGAACTTGAGCATTACATATTGAAATTGATAGCTTTCAGTTCTCAGTATACTGTACATTTTGTACAAAATTCTGTGGGAACACATCCATTCTCTTTATTTTTTGAGAAATGTTCTTATTAATGATCATCTCAAACTGCCTTGTGGGGGGGGGGCACTGAGAAAAAGAGAAGTCGTCAAGTGCTTCTTTGAACTTGCTTTCACGTTTGATGTTTTTCATATCTCCTGATGTTAACAAAGAGACATTACTATGTAATATTGCCTTAGACAACAGACTGCTTTCATACAGGGTTTAAAAGTCGATGTTGACATGGATGGTCATTTGTGATGGAAGAAAAAAGCAGAAGTGTGATGCAATAATTACATACAATCCAAATAATCAAGAAAAAGAAAAAAGATCCTGAATCCATCCTATTATTTATATCCTTAACATGTATTCTCATAAAGCTTCTCATAATTTGCTTACTAAATATATTATAGATTATTTGTTTGATCTCTGCATATCAGTCTCTCATCCATAAGGCCCATATTCTCATTGAAGTATTATTATTAAGATTATTATTATTATTATAAGTATTATTAAGAGGTTTACAGTAATTGGTCACTATAATGTGCAACTATTGGAATATTCCTGTATGCTAATCATGTTGTCATGGTTTAGTTATGTTCTTGTTTTTCTAGTTTTCATTGTGTTCTTTGCATGTTTGCCTGTTATTTTTCCCCCGTTTCCCAGTGTTTCATTGATTGAGCCGTTTCCCCTGTCTCCTTGTTAGTTCAAAACCGCATACTCTCTGAACATTATATATATATATATATATATATATATATATATATATATATATATATATATATATATATATATATATATATTTTTTTTTTTTTTTTATTATTATTATTATAGAAAAACCCAAAATTGTTATTTCTTGAATATGTTGTTAATTTCCTCTTTTTCTTGTTGAATTTCACTCTCGGTTCATCTTTCAGGCTTATAATACATATACATAAATATATATATATATATATATATATATATATATATATATATATATATATATATATATATATATATATATATATATATATTTTTTTTTTTTTTTTTTTTTTAATGCATTATGATGAATTATTCAAAGATATTTAACGTTGTCATTGTGCTTTTTTCTGTGTATTTAATCTCATACTATGATACGCAAAGCCATGATAATTATGTTTTTTTAATCATTCTGATTGTTCATAGAGCCATGGTATTTACCCTGATCTTGTATGTAATAAGTTCTGCAATAAATTAAAAAAAGATGAGCAACAGGTGCACTAACACCTCATAGCGTCAGTAACTCAACAACCCTACCCAGTATGGTTTTCCTCAGCGTTTGCAATGTCTGCACAAAGGAGATGTCGGGCAGCTGGTCAAAGATCTCACCTTTGGAGAAGACTGTTGATTTTATACTCTAAAAATGTAAGTAATCACTACTTAAAAATTAAGATTACTCCAGAATGAATTGCATTGCTAGCCCACCCCTACACTTAAACACAATAATTAATTATAACTGCTTACCAATGCTTAATTATATTGGGGTTTTTTTGACTGAAAATGATATGCTTTAGTAAAACAAGCAAAATCTAATTTGTTTTGTCATGACAGCTATGCATGAATACATACTAGACAAATGAAGCCAATATGAATACATCTCAATTTTCAGTCAAGCAATGAATTAATGCATGAATTAATAAAAAAATTATATTTTACTTACTGACAACAATAAGAAACATGAATAAATGAGTAAAAGAATGAATAAAAGTAACCATCACAATACGAGTCAACAACACATGAAACAAAGCTTTATTCAAATTTATTGTTCTAACAATCATGGTGAACCCCACCTGCCATCTCAACACAGCTGTGCCAATTCCTTCCTGCCCACCTTCACCTGTCTTTGCAATCCATAATGTCCCTCTTTGCTGCTCTTCTCAGCGGGGACATTTTTGATCCAGAGGATAAGAAAGACCATGATGATGGCCCCATGAACCCCACAACCTTGAAGCAAGAGTGGGAGAACATGTGCATGGGACAATCTGGCTGCTGCTGTGTCTGTTCCAAACATGTATGTGCCTGCTCTGCATGTGCATGACTACCTGTAAAACATTTAAACAGATTAAATTAAATTCATGCCAACATTCCATTTACTGCTGCAATTAGATCCTGCTTCCTCCCTGCTGCAACCATGTGTGACACGTTTAGAACAAAATAAATATGCATGTTCTTCTCCAGCGTTTCTTGTTGTTTATTACATAGAGAACACCATTTCTGTCTGACTTACTTGGAAACTGTGAGATAATATTTAAAAGATGTAAAGTCACATTTTGAGATATAATATTGCATTGTGAGAGATTAAATTGCAATTATGAAAAATTTATTTATAAAAAGGAAAAAATCATTGTCCTTGATAACAAACTGCAAGACTGAAGGATGGATTGGAAAATGTAGGCCAATCCATCTGTCTGCATATTGATTTTTCAGTTCACAAAGAGTTCTAGATAATTTGCTCTCCTAATTCACAAAGCATACTTGACAACTGCCTATTATCGTAAACATGAATTTAAATATTTAATTACAGTGGATGTTTAAATGATAAATACACAAATGTAATAAGACCAAAATCACATGCTTAATAATTTGTACTTGCACATGTAAATACTTACACATGTAAATGTGGTCACTCTTTTAGTCTAAAAAGTTTGTATGCATGCTTTTCGGTTATCACGTGTATTTCCATACTAGTTTCTGCCTTTATAAATTAAAATTTGTTCACTTTCAAATAGTATGATAGAGGAGAATATGGATGTAACGATCACCGTCTGTTCCTGTCACTCCCCGGACTACGCTTCCCACAATTCTCCCTGTCAGTCACATGTTCACTTCACACCAATCACCTGTTGCCACATCCACCCTAGCACACCACACTGATTACCACACCCAGCTGCAGCTCATTAACAGGACTATAAAGGACTTCCAAACACACCACCTCACCGCGAAGTATTGTTGTCACTTGTGTCACATTTCTGAGCGTTTCCTTGTATCCTGTTTGCCTGTCTGTTATTGATTTTGCCTGATTCCTGTTTTACGACCCATTGCTGCCTGCCTCGATCCTTGCCTGTACCCTGACTACGACTCTGCCTGTTCCTTATTGCTCCTGTTTGTTCCTGTTTGACCCTGCCTGAACGACCACGCTCACTTCTAATAAAACGCTGCACTTGGATCCCCTGCCTGAGTCTCCCATTCGTAACAATGGAGTTCATATTTGAGAAAAAAAGAACTCAAATTTATGCGCCGTGAGTGAGTAAAAAAAAAGTATGCAATTTGGTGCAGTTGCTGATATTTATATGGCAAAAAGTATCATGAAATTCTTGCAATGTAAATCAATGAGACTACTTACGTAAAATTCATGATGTATGGATAATCAAGTAAAACCAAAGTTGTTTTAGTCCAGTAAGTATTTGTCTTGAAATATTAACAATATAGAAGTTATTTGTCACATTCACATGCCACATGGACTTTCAGTTTGTTTGTTTTCATTTGTCACGTGTTCCTTTTTTTCTAGTTTCCCGCCACAATGAGTAACCATGGACGCCAATCACATTCCTCACAGCTGTTTGTAATTTGAGTTAATTCAGTGCATTTAAGTTCCTGTTTGTGTTCAGTTGTTTGGGTCTCGTTTATGCACGTGATGTGTTGGTGTATGTTCTGCTCTGGATTCTGTGTTTCTCCCTGTGGATTATCAAGACTTATTTTACTTTTCCTCGTCATGTATTTGATCTACCACCATTACGTACCATTATTCTTATTTACTTTTTAAAAGTCAGTATCACAGCAATCGATTTCAAAAATATGTTCCACAACCTAAAGGTGGACAGTTTTAGAATTATGCTAAAAAGCCTTTTACTTGTTTAAAAAGCTACCAATTGGACAACATGAGGCATTAAATAGAGTTTTGTACAGCACATTTATATTTTAGTGGCCTTCAAAATTTGTAAATGTGTAAAGAAAGGTTTGAAGATAGTTATCTGTGAAAATAATGACATCCTGTCCAATGACTCTTCTGTATGCATAACACAGAATGATAAGGACATCACACTCTTTTTCTGTTTGCATTTTCACCCTTGGATACTTTAATCACCTTTTGCATTTGGATATTTGATTTAAAATGAAAAGTCTCTCCAAGGTGATTGTCACTGGAAGTGGAACACTTGCTGACAGGATGAGTGAAGAGAGCACAGTTGGGAATATTCAATGCACAGTGGTGGACATTTCTCTCTTTGCTGTCTGGAGGCTGTAGTTGGCCTGGAGTGAGGAGAGTGAATCCATGGGGGAAGTTCAGGACAGCCCCCAGCTGCTGAGCGGATGAGTGCAGCATATAAATGGCCATCATCATAGGGTTTTTGGTTGAGGCTTTTGTACATACTCATGCTTGTGGCTGGCATGGGATGAACAGGAGAGAGAGAGAGAGAGCCTGGAGAGGAAAGTAGCATGGAAGAGTGGACTCCCTCTGGCGTGACAAAGTAGCAAACATTTCCAACTCTGGAACTGAAAAGGGTTGTAGAGGTAGGAGGAGATGAGACCAGCATGACTCTCGGCAGGGAACTATAATGAATCATTGTAGGCCTGGCCCTCCAATCCCCATTCCAGAGCCAGAGACGCACATCAGGAATGCATGTCAACGGGATGGTGTGAATATTTAGTTAGGGGAAACTAGGATTTTTGGAACTACATCTGTCTAGTAAAGCTATCAGTTATTTTGATATATGTTGTCACTAGCTGATTTCAAAATAACACAATCAATAATTTTCACCTGTAATTATAAATGTAATAACAGAAATTAATTACAGATGTAATTACATGCAGGTGTACAATGTAAATACATGTATGTACACAATAAGTGCATTGTATCAAATGATTAATTTAAATGTAAGTACATAGTAGTTAAGGCCACTTAATATAAAGTGGGTCCAAGTGCTTTATTTTTGCACACTAATTTTGTACTTAATATACTAAAAATTATTTTTAAGTACTTAATAAAATAATCTTAAGTGTGCTCAACTGTGCTATTTTGAGACACCATGAATATGACCTAAAATGTGCTGTTAATATACTATCTCTGTATTAAAAAAATTACTTAGTTACCACTTGTAGTACACTTCAAGTGTACTACAAGTAGTAGCTAAATACACATTTTTAATTATGATGTCACGATCACCGTCGGCCCCTGTCAAGTTTCGGACTACATTTCCCATGCTCACACTCCTCTCCAATCATCATCTGCCACATCCACCCTTGCACACCACACTGATCACCACACCCAGCTGCAGCTCATTTACAGGACTATAAAGGACTGTCACATACACCACCTCACTGCGAAGTCTTGATTACCTTGTGTGTCATTTCCGAGCATTTATATCCTGTTTACCTGTTGTTACTGTTCCTGTCTGTTACCCGTTCTTGACCCGTTGCTGCCTGTCCTGACCCTTGCCTGTTATACTGTTCTGTGAATGATATCCGCCTGTCCTGACCATTGCCTGTTTCCTGATTACGATTCTGCCTGTCCCTTGCTGTTCTCGTCTGATCCTGATTGACCCTGCCTGTATGACTACGACATTCTTAATAAAGCTGCAAATGGATCTTACCATGAGTCCGCATTCATTACATATGGAAGTGTACTTTTTTTTTCACCTGGGGGATAATTTTTGGGTGAACCCTCTAGTCATCCTAGGTGTATATGACTTTCATCTCTCAGTCAAACACAATCAGAGTTATATATCTGTCTCTTCTGATCATTATAATAGGAGTGAATAGTAACCGATATTTTGAAGCCCCAAAAAGCACATCAATCCATCATAAAAGTAATCCATACAGTTCCAATAGGTTAATAAAGGCCTTGTGAAGCGAAGCGATGAGTTTTTGTTAGAAAAATATCCATAATTTATAACTTTATAGGCTATAATCACTAGCTTCCAGTAACATCCGTCCGCACCAGGCACGTGCAGAGGGGGGGGCGCTGGGTGCTTGAGCACCTGCCCCTTTGCCCCTTGGTGCTCAAAGTGCCCTTTTGTCAAAGCAAAATTTCCTCTATTATGACCTTTTGTGAATGTCTAAATATTAGTAAAATGTATTAATAATAATTTAGCCGTAAATAAAATGACCCACATGATGACATTTTACCTGACGATGACGACCTCATCCGACCGGGACGATTCCCCACGCCGCACGCGCATTTTTAATTGCCAGGGGATATTTTCAACACCGCGGCAGCTGGTAAATGGTGTTTCATTCTCAGCTAAGTGATTTTGAAGTTTATTTACTTATTATTATTTTACAAGAACGATGTGATGTGAGAACATTCAGATATGTTGTTTATATTGCGTTGTGTAGTCTGTAGTGTAGAAGTAACGTTAGCGTGCTGTTTGAGGGAGAAAAGTTTCACAGGCAGGCATCGAGGGGTCTGTTCTTTTTTTATGTTATTTGACTAAACTATTATTATATTACAATATTTATTTATTTTTTTTAAACGTAGAGTGCCTTAAAAATAATTATCACAACACTGGTAAGACTTATTCAAATTTTCTCATTCTCTGAATTATCATTATAAAAATAAAAACAATTCAGAAATGAATTAAAATATAATTATATTTTAAATGTGACACACATTTTTTTTTTCCTACAATAGCAACATTGTTTACAACAGCAAGACCACTTTAGCCTGTAAACTCAATATTATCTCTCTGGAAATAAATGTAAAAATATCAATGTCAATATAAAATGAATAATATACCTGACCTGACATCAAAGTGCAGTGTGAAGGATATGTGACCCTAGTGACAATGATGTCATTAACATTTTTAGGGACATGTCCAACAGGAAACTTCTGTTATAAGTGCCTACAACCACTCATCCTCCACTTATAGGATTAATGCTACACTGTGATTTTTAGTGGGTGCCATCAGAATGAACACACACACACACACACACACACACATTTTAGTTTCTTTATTTATATTTTTGATGATTTCTCACTCTTACCCCTTACATGGCCACCATCATCCTATAATTAATGTTTTTTTTTTTTGTTTTTTTTTAAATCAGATAATAAAACTATATTGTACTGTACAAAACATGGGCCATGTCGATTTTACTATAAAGTTTTCTATAGTTTTTACTATAACAGCTGTTCTTAATTATTCTGTAAAACAGAGAAGAAAAAGCCATCAGGTTGGGACAACTTAAGACAACTTTCTAATCCCAGAGTTATTATTAGGTGGAAAGAAAATATTTTTTTAACTTTTAAACTTTCCCATTCTGTTTCTTTTTCAAAACTGCATCACAGCATTTGCTGCTGTATCAGTACACTGAATCAGCAAGGAATGCATCACAATATATTGCTGTATTGATATTTTGAGCAGCGCTAAAGCCTTGTTCCATGTGCCCCTTTTATACTTTGAGCACCTGCCCCTGCAAAGGTCTCTGCACGGCCCTGGTCCGCACGTTCATGAGAGTGTCGAGTTCCACCGTATAGGATGTAGGAGAAGCGTAAGCTTAGGTGAGAGTAGACACCTCTCGCTGTTCAAACAAATAGAGCTGGGCAAAAAACTCAAGCTCCCCTGACATTTCTCTTTAAAAATTCCGGTTTTAGACTTTTAATTTATGACCGGTGTTTTTTTTTTGCTCTATCCTCTGTGCTTCCGCGTTCGTTAATACATCAGGTCAAAGTTCACTCTTCCACCATAATCGACCCGTGTCCAGAAGCCAGTGATTTTAGTTTATAAAAGTTTAAAGTTGGATATTCTTCTTACAAAAATGCATCGCTTCTTTACTTAATTAATTTTATGATGGATAGACGTGCTTTTTTGGGCTTTAAAATATCGGTTACTATTCACTCCCATTATAAAGAGAAAGAGCTAGAATATTTTTTTTTGATATAACTCCGATTGTGTTTGACTAAAAGAAGAAAGTCATATGCACCGTGGTAAGTAAATTATGGGATAATTTTCATTTTTGGGAAATGAACCAACCCTTAAAGCCCTAATAATTAACAATGCAAACTGATACAGTTGGATGTGGCTTATTGATACTATGTCAGTGTGTGGCGAGGGGGGCGTGGTTCAGCGAGGTCTGCGGCGGGAGAGAGCATCGGGAGATCTTTGGTGAGTGAGCGAGTTAAATGTAAATCACGAACACCTGTTTCTCATTTCAGTAATTGGCGCGGAGACAGGTTAAAACGCCGCGAGAAGCAGGAGTCGGCGAGAGAGAGGGGAACTGCTGACTGAGCAGCTGGTGCACGACTAACTGGAGTGAAGCCCATTGTGGATTGTACAGCCGTGACCAGGAGTGAAGCCCTTTGTGGATTGTATATGCCGTGACTGGAGTGAAGCCCTTTGTGGATTATTTTATTTGCTGTTGTGCCTTGCACAGTTTTTGTTGGACGTTTCTAATTCTTGAAATAAAACTCAGTCAGCAGTTGAACGCCGACCCTGTCCCCTTCCTTCCTACACATAAGAACATTAGTTGTATTACACTGGTGCCGAAACCCGGGAAGGAAGCTGGGTGGCCGCTGCCATGCAATCTTCGTCCTCCCCATCGACATTTGCGGAAGTCATCGCGTCCCTCGCGGTCCTGCATCAGGAACAACATCGAGCCCTGCTGGACCTGCGCACCGACCAAGAACGTCGCTTCCAAGCCATCGTGCAGGCCCAGCAGGAGGACCGCGAGAGGTTCCGGAGCTGGATTGACCGGGAGGTTCACCAGGAGACCATCGGGCAGCCGGCCGCGCCTACCCACCTGCCGTTGAACAAAATGGGGCCGTCGGACGACCCCGAGGCCTTCCTCGACTTATTTGAGCGGTCAGCCGAGGCAAGTGGCTGGCCGCGGGACCAATGGGCCATGAGGCTGGTCCCCCTCCTCTCGGGGGAATCGCAGGTGGCGGCGCAGCAGCTGCCAGCAGAGAACCTCCTGGTCTTTGACGACCTTCGGCGGGCCATCGTTCAGCGGGTCGGCCGGACCCCAGAGCAACATCGTCAACGCTTCCGCTCCCTGGACCTGGGTGAGTCCGGCCGGCCCTTCGTGTTGGCCCAACAGCTCCGGGACTCGTGCCGCAAATGGCTACTGGCTGAGGGAAGCGACGTGGACCGGATTATCGATCGCGTGGTACTGGAGCAGTTTATCACTCGGCTCCCCAAGAAAACAGCCGAGTGGGTCCAGTGCCACCGCCCCACGTCGCTGGACTCAGCCATCGAACTGGCGGAGGACCACATGGTGGCGTGCCAAGGGGTCGGCGAACCCCTACCATCCGCCTCTCTCTCTCCTTCTTTTAATTCCCCCTCTCTCTCTAAACCTGTCCCTCTACCCAGGTCTCGTCCGCCCGGCCCACCACGTGTTCCGCCCCCGGGGCGGGGCGGAACGGAACAGGGCCCGTATTATGGACCAAGAGCCCCGCCCAGGGGGGCGGGACTCCCTGCTGCCGGGCCGGACTCCGCTCCTGCTTCTCCCCTCTCTTCGCGTCAACCATTTAACCCGCTCCCTGCCACAAGAGCGGCGGGCAGGTCTGGGCCGGCCTGTTGGCGTTGCGGGGACCCAGAGCACTTTGTGGACAGGTGTCCAGTGATGGAGGTTGGGACGTTGATCCGGGTCCCGGACGATCCGCAGGCTGCCCCCGGTCAAGCTGGCGAGTACCAAATACCTGTGAGTGTCAAGGGGGGTACCTATCAGGCTTTGGTGGACTCAGGATGTAACCAAACCTCGGTGCATCAAAGCCTGATTTCGTCCGGGGCATTGGATACAGGCCGCTTGGTTAAGGTGAGGTGTGTGCACGGGGATGTGGTGAAATATCCGTTAGTGCCCGTCATTATTCAATTTAGGGGTCAAAAGCATAGTGTGGAGGTGGCAGTTAATCCGCACCTCCGGCATCCGATAATTTTGGGGACGAATTGGCCTGCATTTAATAAATTATTGGGGTGTTTATGCTCGGATGCCTCTTGGGGGGAAAAATCGCGGGATAAGGAGGTGCGAGTGCAGGCGGGAGAGACTGATCAGGGACCGGTGAGTTCGGCTTCAGGGGAACAGAGCGAAATTGGAAGACTTATTCTTTCGGATCGCGATGACTTTCCCCTGGAACAGTCTCACGATGAGACGCTAAAAAACGCGTTTGAAAAGGTCAGCACCATCGATGGTCAGCCTCTCCAGCCTGGGCGTCCACTTTCTTATCCGTATTTTGCGATCATAAAAGATAGGTTGTATCGAGTAACCCAGGACACTCAGACAAAAGAAGATACGACCCAATTATTAGTTCCAAGGAGCCGCAGGGAAATGCTTTTCCACGCGGCTCATTCTAATCCGATGGCTGGGCATTTAGGACAAACGGCAACACTAAATCGTCTCATGACCCGATTCTTTTGGCCGGGCATTCACGAGAATGTGCGCAGGTGGTGCGCGTCTTGTCGGGAATGTCAGTTGGTTAACCCACCGGCCACCCCAAAAGCGCCGTTGCGCCCCCTCCCATTAATGCAGGTCCCCTTCGAAAGAATTGGTATGGACCTCATCGGGCCATTAGAGCGATCAGCAAGAGGGCATCGCTTTGCATTAGTCATTGTGGATTATGCAACGCGATATCCTGAAGCAGTGCCACTCCGCAACATTTCTGCTAAGAGTGTTGCGGATGCACTGTTTAGTTTAATCTCCCGAGTGGGGGTTCCGAAAGAAGGCTGTCTATGGAGAATTTGTTACAAGCCCAGCACAGACAAAGCCAGCTGTATAACAGGGGAACTAACTTGCGCAAATTTTCACCGGGAGATAAAGTACTTGTATTGCTTCCCACTTCAAGCTCGAAATTACTTGCAAAGTGGCAAGGACCGTTTGTGGTGACACGGCAAGTCGGTGAGCTCGATTATGAGGTTGTGCGTTCCGATAGGAGAGGAGCACGTCAGATTTACCACCTCAATCTCCTTAAAAAATGGAATGAGGCGGAATCAGTGACGCTGGCGACGGTGATTAGCGGAGAGGATGATCTCGGGCCAGAGGCGAATGTCAAAAAACAGTCCCTCGCTCTGGCCCCAGGGGGAGATCACCTCTCGCCCTCACAGCTCACTGATTTATCCAAGTTACAAGCAGAGTTTGCAGACGTGTTTTCTCCCCTACCGGGCCGTACAAACCTCATTCAGCACCACATCGAGACAGAGCCGGGCGTGGTGGTTCGCAGCCGGCCGTATAGATTGCCTGAACACAAGAAAAATGTAGTGCAGGCAGAATTAGAAGCTATGCTTGAAATGGGAGTAATAGAAGAGTCCAGCAGTAACTGGGCGAGCCCGATAGTTTTAGTTCCCAAGACGGACGGTTCAGTTCGGTTCTGTGTGGACTATCGCAAGGTGAACGCAGTGTCGAAATTCGACGCGTATCCAATGCCTCGGGTGGACGAGTTGCTTGACCGGCTAGGTACGGCTCGATTTTATTCGACACTGGACTTAACGAAAGGGTATTGGCAGATCCCCTTGTCGCCATTATCCAAAGAAAAGACTGCTTTCACGACGCCGTTTGGATTACACCAATTCGTCACCCTTCCGTTTGGGTTGTTCGGGGCACCGGCTACCTTTCAGCGTCTCATGGATAAAATTTTGCGGCCCCATGGTGCATATGCTGCTGCCTATCTGGACGATATTATTATCTTCAGTAATGACTGGCAGCGGCATATGCAGCATTTGAGGGCCGTCCTGAGATCGCTGAGGGGAGCCGGGCTCACGGCCAACCCGAAGAAGTGTGTGATTGGGCGCGTGGAAGTAAGGTATCTGGGCTTCCACTTGGGGCATGGACAGGTGCGTCCCCAAATTGATAAGACGGCAGCGATTGCGACCTGTCCGCGCCCCAAGACCAAAAAGGAGGTTAGACAGTTAGACAGGATATTATAGGAGGTTTGTTCCTAATTATTCGGCCCTCACCAGCTCGTTGACTGATCTAACCAAAAAGGATGCGCCAGATACGGTCCAGTGGATGGAGCTGTGCCAGCAGGCCTTCACCCAGGTGAAGGCTGCTCTATGTGGCGGGCCATTGCTTCACTCTCCTGATTTTTCTCTCCCTTTTCTGTTGCAGACTGACGCGTCGGACAGGGGGCTGGGTGCTGTCCTGTCCCAGGAGATAGAGGGTGAGGAACGGCCGGTGCTGTACATTAGCCGTAAGCTCTCAAAGAGAGAAGCTAAGTACAGCACCGTTGAGAAAGAGTGTTTGGCTATTAGATGGGCCGTCCTCACCCTCCGCTATTATCTCCTGGGGCGGGAATTCACTCTCTGTTCGGACCACGCTCCCCTGCAGTGGCTCCACCGCATGAAGGATACCAATGCGCGGATCACTCGTTGGTATCTGGCATTACAGCCTTTTAAGTTCAAGGTGGTCCACAGGCCGGGTGTTCAGATGGCTGTGGCCGATTTCCTCTCCAGAAATGGGGGGGTGGGGGGGGCTGCAGGCCGGACGGCTCCCCGGCCTGAGTCGGGCGGTGGGGTATGTGGCGAGGGGGGCGTGGTTCAGCGAGGTCTGCGGCGGGAGAGAGCATCGGGAGATCTTTGGTGAGTGAGCGAGTTAGATGTAAATCACGAACACCTGTTTCTCATTTCAGTAATTGGCGCGGAGACAGGTTAAAACGCCGCGAGAAGCAGGAGTCGGCGAGAGAGAGGGGAACTGCTGACTGAGCAGCTGGTGCACGACTAACTGGAGTGAAGCCCATTGTGGATTGTACAGCCGTGACCAGGAGTGAAGCCCTTTGTGGATTGTATATGCCGTGACTGGAGTGAAGCCCTTTGTGGATTATTTTATTTGCTGTTGTGCCTTGCACAGTTTTTGTTGGACGTTTCTAATTCTTGAAATAAAACTCAGTCAGCAGTTGAACGCCGACCCTGTCCCCTTCCTTCCTACACATAAGAACATTAGTTGTATTACACAGTGTTTTACCTGAAGACTTTTATTAAGGATTTATTGAGATCAAGGTGAATCAGGAACAGTGTGACAGTCATGAGAGCATGTTAGCTGTCATGCATGAGATCTGAGCTGCCCCAGTTTCTGGCGTTTTGTGAGGTATTACCCCACATGGAAAGAACCTATATGTGGATATATGCACATATATGAAACCTATATGCAGTGTATATGCACATATATGCTGCATATATGTACCTATAATATAGGAAAACGGCCAATTTTATATATGTCACATATATGCAAAACCTATATCAAAACCTATATTGAAACATATATGTTTATATAGGTTTTTTCCATGTTGGACTTTCTGTGGGCACAAACCTGTCAATCAATACTGGTACAACAAACAATACAACATACGCATTCATAAAGATATGATATATAAAGATATAAAGGTAGACAAAATTTATTGAAACCTGAAATAAATTGTCTTGCACTTGTATATAAAGAGACAGTTCAAATGTGCACTGTATTATGCATTTAACAGCACATCGTAGCCCTGGCTCTATGCCAATTACCATGGCCCATCTTTTAGTCACTCAACTATACAGAGATGTGCTGTTAAATCATAATTAACCACAGATCCGATCTGTTCTAAGAATTATGTGGGTGCATATCAGCTATGTGGCGCACCTAATTTTCACTTAATTAAATTATAATCAAAGAAATTAGAGTCTTGTCAAGTCTTACTGGCGCATTCCTCACTCTAATCATGACCATGATGACGTAGAACTGCATATATTAGTTGTCATGCCAATTGTCCATATAGAAGATTGCATTTGTCTGTATTTAGGAATTATAGTGCTGTTACCACAGTATCAGTAAAATGAGTGATTGATATTCAGTTGTGCTGTTGTGACAGTGAAGATAAACCAGCGTGTGCACTGGGCTTTCAAAAATGTGGAGTCTGTGAGGTGTTTCCTGTTGATGTGTGATCTGAGGAGTGAATGTGCTTGTGTGTGAAAGACACAAAGAGGACAAACAGAGACCAAGAGTAAAAAGAGGGGAAGAGGAAGAGGAAGTGCTTGAAGGACGTTATGCCCTATTTGAACTTCTGCTGACAGTGGTAAACAAACAGGATCAAAAATAAAGGAAAGTGCACATCCCAAGCCTGAGTGCAGGAACTAACATAACCTGCAGTGTTGTCAGAGAGGGGTGTGTGTGTGTGTGTGTGTGTGTGTGTGTGTGTGTGTGTGTGTGTGTGTGTGTGTGTGTGTGTGTGTGTGTGTGTGTGTGTGTGTGTGTGTGCATGGGGACTGAATGCAACCTGAAGGCACACAGACTTGTGTCACCGTGGGGACTTAAATTGAGGTCCCCATGAGGAAACAAACTTATAAATTATATAGAATGAGTTTTTTTGTTTTTTGAAAATGTAAAAATGCAGAAAGTTTTCTTTTCTGTGATGGGTATGTTTAGGGGTATGGTTCGTGTATACAAGGGAATACAATGTACAGTTTATACAATATAAAAATAAAAGTGTCATACAGCGCTCTTGTGTCTGCGTGATTTGTCACACCCCAAATTAATAATAAATATGCACATATTGTGAATTAATTTCATAAACTTAGTAACCTAGTTTTCTTGGTAGCCTTCAGTAAATTAATTTCTCCAAGAAAATGATTAATAAAACATCACTTGGCCAATTTCATATTTCCTTTTTGAAAAAAAAATAAAAATAAAAAAATAATAATCAAGATAACAGTTCACCCCAAAATTAAAATTCAGTCATAATTTACTCAACCTTATGGTCCAAAAGTTTGCGTAATAAATACTATGTTGAATCAAATCAAATATTTCTTTCTGAATATACTTTTTAATGTAATGTCTATTTGGTGCTTTATTTTCTTTTGGGGATTTTTTATTTTTGGGAATTTTAATTGCCACATTTTTATGTACCATTCAGTCATTCATGTATGACTTAAGGTGATGACATGGCTCAACGAGTGAATCAGATTTTAATTCATTAACTGCTTTGACTGTTCAGGACCAGCTCATTTCTTTGACTTGTTTCTTTACGAATCAGACTGCAGTGATTTAATTTTATGTTTGTTGTTTTTTCATTGTATTATCTCACAGTACCCAGTATTCGTCATCACATTCAATTCAGACTGCAGACTCGCAACTTGAGAAATGACAGCATGATTTCTCGTGATGTTGTGCTGCAGATTCAGAAGTGGTACAGGAATCACTGTTAAAGTATTTTAGGACAGTATTAAAAGTAGCCCCACAAAAGCACTTCTTTCATTGTAATGAGATTTTTTTTATTATTATTATTGTGGTCTACAGGCCTGGATGCTTCAGTTCGATTTCATTAATAATTCAGCAGATGTAATCGCCCCCTGTCTGCATGTCCAATCTCTAACCCAATCTGTTTTCTTTGAACCCTTTTCTTGTGCAAATGAGAATGTGAAGAGGTGATTAATGATAAAATAACAGAACATGCTGTTTGGGTATTAAAAGGGCAGAAAAGGACAGGAGTTGTTTTTGTCTTTTTGTTGTTTCTGCCAGGCGTTTGAAACCAATGAGCCTATATGCTAATGATATGCAAATAAATTAATTAGCAGTTGCTATTAACTGCTATTAAAAGGGATATGGCTGCTAAGCTTTTTGGAAAATTGCTACTCTTTCAATAATTTCTGTTAGATTTGATCATGTTATTATTTATAATATGTATTATATATTATATTTCTTACACCACTTCTAGTGTAAACAGTTCACACAAAAATTAAAATTCTGTTGAAATTTTATGACAATGATTTGCAACAGCATTCCTGGACATTCCAGCAGTCAGCATGCCAATTGCACATTCCCTCAAAACTTGCAACATCTGTGGCATTGTGCTGTGTGATAAAACTGCACATTTTAGAGTGGTCTTTTATTGTGGCCAGCAAAAGGCACACCTGTGCAAAATTCATGCTGTCTAATCAGCATCTTGATATGCCACACCTGTGAGGTGGATGGATTATCTTTGAGAGAAATGGGCCTTTTGTGTACATAGAAAAAGTCTTAGATCTTTGAGTTCAACTCATGAAAAATGGGGGCAAAAACAAAAGTGTTACATTTATAATTTTGTTCAGTATACAGCAGGCTTGTCCATTTTGCTGAAATTTCATTACAGCAACTCAAAATGGTACTAAAATGGTTTGTATGGCCCCCTTGTATGCATGCCTGACAACGTCGGGTTATGCTCCTAATGAGACAACGGATGCTGTCCTGGGGTATTTCCTCCCAGATCTGGACCAGGGGAGCTCCTGGACAGTCTGAGGTGCAACCTGGCAGCGTCAGATGGACCGAAACACAATGTCCCAGAGGTGGTCTATTGGATTTAGGTCAGGTGAGCGTGGGGGCCATTCAATGGTATCAATTTCTTCATCCTTCAGGAACTGCCTGCATTTGCTCACCACATGAGACATGAGAGTAGGGTTTGACAATGGGTCAAAGGATTTCATCTCAATACCTAATGGCAGTCAGGGGACCATTGTCTAGCCTGTAGAGGTCTGTGTGTCCCTCCATGGATATGCTTCCCCAGACCATCAATGATCCACCACCAAATGGGTCATGCTGAACGATGTTACAGGCAGCATAATGTTCTCCAAGGCTTCTCCAGACCCTTTCATGTCTGTCACGTGCTCAGGGTGAACCCGCTCTCATCTGTGGAAAAGCACAGGGCACGAGTGGGAGACTTGCCAATTCTGGTGTTCAATGGCAAATGCCAATCAAGCTCCACAGTGCTGGGCAGTGAGCACAGGGCCCATTAGAGGACGTCAGGCCCTCAGGCCCATAACTGGGTAGATTAGTTATGAATTGTAATCAGTTACTGATTACAAATTACATGACAAAAATTTGTAATCAGTAATATAATCTCTTAAAATTGCACATTTTTGGTAATGTAATCTGACTACTTTTGGATTACATTTAGATTACTTTTGTGCTAACCCTTATTTGATGTCACATATATTGTAGGATAATCTTGTACTATTTTGACAGATATAACTGTTACTTTGATCTCCCAAAAGCATTAGTTATAAGTGTGTTTTATAGGTAGGGAACCACTAACTAGATTTTGTTTAGTGCACAACAGAAAATCAACAAGGCAAGTTAGTTTCATATATTGCAAGCATTGACAAATCCTATGATCTATAAACCCAACAATAAATAAATGCTTCTCTTTCATTTATCTGTTTTTATCTGTCAGGTTTCAAAATGAAAATCTTATCTGCTTTTATGTGGTGGTGATGATGATGAAAGTCTTTAAATTCCCATATGTGGCATAATCTGGTTCAAGGATCCACAAGAGTTGAACATAGTTCATAGCCTCTAAACCCACTTCAAAGTAATCTTTCTGACACAGGTCAAAAACAGGCATATGAACAGAAGGAAAAATCCCACAGAATGCAGAGACCTTATACAAATTAGATTAAATAAATCACATTAGAAAAATAACTATACATAAATTAACCAGAAAACATTCAATCAATATAAGAAAAGAAATGATGCTTACCTCAGATTGAGCATAAAACTCAAAGGTTTCTCAATCAGGGCAAGTGATTGCTTGGAGCCATAAGCCATGCTTACTCCCTCCATTACAAATCTAACTTCTTCTACTTTCTACACTCATTTTATACCTGAGAGTATAGCCAAAGAGCCTCAATAGATTATTTTTTAAAGTGCAATGTTTGGACAGTTAATATTTCAAAATACTAACAAAATCACATCTTATGATTTTAAAACATATTAACTTAAAATTAAGTAAATTTAGAAAACAGAAACATTACAAAAACAAACATTTAAAAACATGAAATTCACAGCAATATCACTGCTACAAATATTTCATCTATATTTCATAAATATTATTATTATTATTATTATATTATTTAATATATTTCATCTATATTTCCCCCTCACCACCAGAAAAACTTGAATAATCATGAACGTATATAAGCGGCAGGTTTATTATGAAAAAAAATATAAACGTTAAAAAATGAAAAATTAGGAGAATCACTGAATTGTGAACAACTTGCTGCCACTGTGTAAATAATATGTAATCATGTAATCCATAAAAAAGCAACTGTAGTGTGATTATGAGTATGAGTAGTTTACTCTAATTGCAAGTACTTGATTTTTAGAATCTGATTAAGTAATCCAGATTACATGAAATCCGTTACTACCCAGCTCTGCTCAGGCCACCCTCATGAAGTCTGTTTCTGATTGTTTGGTCAGAGACATTCACACCAGTGACCTGCTGGTGGTCATTTTGTAGGGCTCTGGCAGTGCTCATCCTGTTCCTCCTTGCACAAAGGAGCAGACACCGGTCCTGCTGATGGGTTAAGGACCTTCTACAGCCCTGTCCAGCTCTCCTAGAGTAACTGCCTGTCTCCTGGAATCTCCTTCATGCTATTGAGACTGTGCTGGGAGACACAGCAAACCTTCTGGCAATGGCACGCATTGATGCGCCATCCTGGAGGAGTTGGACTGCCTGAGCAGCCTCTGTAGGGTCCAGGTATCGACTTATGCTACCAGTGATGACACTGAACCTAGCCAAATGCAAAACAAGTGAAAAACAGTCAGAAAAGATGAGTAGGGGAAACAATGTCATTGGCCTCCACCTGTAAAACCATTCCTGTTTTGGGGGTTGTCTCATTGTTGCCCATCTAGTGCAGCTGTTGTTAATTTTATTAACACCAAAGCAGCTGAAACTGATTAACAACCCCTTCTGCCACTTATCTGACCTGGGGCGTTATTCACAAAACATCTTAAGGCTAAAAGTAGCTCCTAACTTGCCGATTTAGGAGAAATTCTTAAAAATAATGGGCGTGTCAGTCCTAATTTTAGGACTCCTAAATTTTTGCTCTAAGAGTATTTCACAAAGCATTTTAGCGTTAAAACTAGCTCCTAAATCTGTGAAACGTTAGGAGTAGTCAAGAGGACTCCTAAGTCACTATCCCGCTAGAAATTTTACGTTCCCAGAACATTCTCAGAACGTCCCCACTGGTGTTGAGTAACGTTCCCATTATGTTCACAGACGGTTATGATGTGGAGTTCTTTTAAGGTTTGTGGGGCGTTATTTGGTGGACCTTCAGGGAACATTCAAGACATTCTCTGAACGTTTAGGGAACCATACTTTATTTGGAAATGTTCTCAGAACGTCCCCACTGCCCTTATCAAAAACTTGACTAATAAAAGTGGCTGTTCAAACAAAAACTATTTTCACTTAAAGCTCTTTACAGGTATTCCCTAGATTAAAATTATGAAACCTTTTCTTTAAATTAAAATTCTTTAAATCTCTTGCATTAAGTCATTAGCTGACAAAAACACACACATGAGCTAATATAACGGCTGTATCACTGCACCAGCAACTACACAGACACTGTCTTTAAATAAAGCAACATGCAGCAGAACATCAACGTTTGTGGATCATCACTGACTGAAGCACAGGAGCTACCCTTCAGTACAATGGTGACACATAAAACTCAGATAACACAAACAACATTAAACAATAACAGGGGCCGTATTCACAAAACATTTTATCTTACCACTAAGAGTTCTCTTAAATAGCAGTGAAAGTTCTTAGCTAAGAGTTTTCTCTTAAAACCTATTTACAAAGCTGCTGAGACAAAGTTTTATTAAGGAATAGACTGAAGTCTTAAGCTAAGAGTAAGGGCGGGGTTGACCTCGTTGCTATGGAGTAAACACACAGTGATTGGCTGATGGGGGAGGAGTCAGTGATTTAATCACAGAAATATTGTAGAATGAGGTATCATGTTTCCATATTAAAATAAAGGTTTTAAAATACAAATGTGCCCTATTCAAATATTTTTTTTTTTAATAAAAATGTTCCCACAGTCAAAATAAAATGTTGACATATTGTTGCCATAAAGGTTTTAAAATGTAATCCAAGTGTCACTAATTAAACTATACAGTTAATTGTCCACCTTTTGGGTGTCTGCATCTCAAGAGAACTGTTTGTGATTTGGTCTTAGTGACTTAGGAGTCCTCTTGACTACTAACGTTTCACAGATTTAGGAGCTAGTTTTAGCGCTAAAATGCTTTGTGAAATACTCTTAGAGCAAAAATTAAGGAGTCCTAAAATTAGGACTGACACGCCCATTATTTTTAAGAGTTTCTCCTAAATCTGCAATTTAGGAGCTACTTTTAGCCTTAAGATGTTTTGTGAATACGGCCCCAGATCTCTCTAGATATCTGCATCTTCACTTATTACAAACCACTCTGACTTTGTTTCTTTCATACAAATCTTCTTAATGAGGTGTTGATGTTTCATCAAAATGTATAGATATCACCGTTACGGAGGTAAGCACTTGCTTTAGCTGGGATCCTGACCCTTGACAATTTGACTTTTTCATCATACAGTGACCTTATTCACTGATCTTCAAATATTGTGTTTTCTTTTATGTAGACATATGATAATGCATAAGCTTCCTTCTTTGAAAGTTTTTATCCTTATGCAATAATTCAGACAGCATCATGTAGATTCACACAGACATCAAGATTCTGCGTATGATCCTCAACAATGGTGACAAAATTTTCAGATTAACAGATTAACTCTGAACATCACAAAACAAGCTACTAAAGTCACAAAAAAAAAAATTTTTTTTAGTGTCACCATTGTTGAGGATCATATGCTGATTCATGATGTCTGTGTGCAGGGCCTGAAATTAACACCCGCCAACCGGCCAAATGCGGGTATATTTCAGCTGTGGCGGGCAAGACAGCCACTCCCACTAGCCAATTTGGCGGGTTGAATATAATTTCAGTTTACAGCCAAAGGATCGTCGAAGATCGTTGTAGCACGACATTACAATCCAATCACACAATTCGTTATTTACATACAGTTAGTGAAGGAGGGATAGGCGGAATTGCGCTAAATGACCCACAACAGAAGTGCTCTCTCGCGTGCGCTCTCTCTCTCTGTCGCGAGCGCGATCAGTTCTCCTCGCTTCTGAGTAGCCAAATACACGTGCACACAGATGTCTAAATGTCCATCGTGTGGAGTATCCAGTTCCCAAGGAAGTCAACCGGAAGTTGAAGTCGGCCGCGTGCCGCCATCTTGTAGCAGAACTTCACTTGCGTTAGCATCCCATTGACTCCCATTCATTTTGGTGTCACTTTGACAGTGAATAACTTTACATCTGAGGCGTTTAAAGACTCCATTTGTCCATTATTTATTTCTAAAGATACACAACAATGTATAAAGGGCTCCATTACCTTCTATGTTACATTATGGCCCCGTAGAAACAGTTTTTGTAAAAATAGGCTAACGATTACGTCATAACCACTCGACTCTCTGTCGCACAGTAGAGAAATTACCGTACAGACAGGAGGAGAAGCTTGCAGGCAATAGTATGCATTAACTTAATATGGCGTACTGGCGTTATATTTTAAAATACTATACAAACTAATTAATCAGAATACTTACTCCTGCTCCTTCACGCCAAAGAACTCCCCGCTCAAGCTTGCCGTCTCTGCAAGATTAATGATGGCAGTTTTCACGCACAGCTACTAGAAGATTTACATCTGTCAGACAGGTTGCTGACGTCATCAAGCTTAGTTTGAGTCTGCGCGTCAGAAACGGAAGTGCTAAAAATTGCTAAAAATGGGCTTCACTTGTCTCAATTGAGTTCCAATGGGGTCGCTGTGTCCATTTCTTTTACTGTCTATGGGGGTATCTCGCGTGAATACAGTTGGTTATGGCTTAAGTGGACGTAAACAGGTGAGTAATAACTGAATGTGTGTCAGTTACGTCCATGCATTCATTAATGTTAATCAAACAACAAAAGATGTTAAATAAATGTTGGCTATATGTGTATCTATAAACCTAGTGTATCTGAAAAAAGATTATTTTTAATTTACTATTGTTTTTGTAATTAGCTTCTTTGTTCTTTTATATAGCCTAACACAAATAACTTATAAAATTTCTCATATTAGCCCATGTTCATATTTTCCACCTCTTGCCCACCTGTACATACCAGCTGATATACAATGTAGTCTTGATTTAGGTGGTCAATCTGCATTTGAAAGTTTGAAAGGGTTTTAAATCTTCTACATCAAGTAAAATGACTCGAAATAAAGTAATTTAAGCATAACAAAGTCAACTTTAACCATATAAAATTTAATTTACCAGCATCAAAATTGTGGCCAGTGAAAATGCTGAGTGGCTAGTAACTTTGGAAAACCACTAGCCACAATGGCTGGTGAGCAAAAAAGTTAATTTCAAGCCCTGTCTGTGTGAATCTAAAAGCTGCTCAAAACTCTGTATAAAATAAAATAAAATAAAGGAGGGGGAAAAAGTTGATGCAAAACTGACATTTAACACACTCATGGTTTAGACTCTGGAAAAGACCAGTGAATCATCAGCACTAAACAACCAAATTCATCTGATCAGACTTTTTCCTGCATCTTTTGCTGTAACAAAAATGTTTTGAAAAGTTAAAGCAGCCAAAGAAAATCTAATAATTAAATAGCAAAAATCAAGAGCCCATCTACAGCAAACGCTCTCCTCTATAATGTTGACTTCAAACTTTATTATTTTCTATAAAACACACACACAGAAGGCGAAGTTCTTGTGCAACTTTGTCTAAAAGTGACGAAAATTCTGAAATTTGACAGAACATTTGGGACATAAAACATCTTTTTTTGGTAATGAAAGTGCTGCAGTTCAAGGTTCATTACATGATTTTAGGGGGACGTTCCAATTTGGTTTATTGTATGGTCACATAAGAACTTTACAATGAGGATATTTAGGACATTAAACTGAACTTTGCTACATGGTCTTCTGTTGGTCATCTAATAACATTCCCGATATGAGTTTAGGGGAACGTTCTATTTTGGTTATTTTATGGTCGCGCAAGAACGTTACAAAGAGAGATTTTAATCTACGATGAGATGGCAAAAAAAAATATTTAACGAATAAATAAAGATTGTCTGATTACCTGTGCCAGTGGTTTTCATTAGTTCACACTTACAAATGATCGAATATAGAGTAAAAACACACACACACACACACACACACACACATACATATATATATATATATATATATATATATATATATATATATATATATATATATATATATATATATATATATATATATATATATATATTAACTGTATATACTAGTTTAATTAGTAATTAACTTAGCCTATATTTTAAAACCTTTATGGCAACAATATGGCAACATTTTATTTTGAATAGGGCAACATTTGTATTTTTAAACCTTTATTTTCATATGGGAACATGACACTTCATTCTACAATATTTCTGTCATTAAATCGCTGACTCCTCCCCCATCATCCAATCACTGTGTGTTTACTCCATAGCAACGAGGTCAACCCCGCCCTTACTCTTAGCTTAAGACTTCAGTCTATTCCTTAGTAAAAGTTTGTCTCAGCAGCTTTGTGAATAGGTTTTAAGAAAAACTCTTAGCTAAGAACTTTTACTGCTATTTAGGAGAACTCTTAGTGGTAAGATAAAATGTTTCGTGAATACGGCCCCCGATCAATATCCCAGGAGTTTAACTGACTTGATGCTATTCTCTGATTAAAAAGTGTTCCTATCATTTTTTGAGCAGTGTATATATATCTAACAGTATATATGTCTAACAGAGCCAAAACTGAACTACTAGGACAGACAAACACCAAACAGACAGACGATTTTAACAGAGAGTGCTTTCTGAAGACACTGAAGCTAGCACTGATTGGTTTGGGTATGTTTTATAGTTTCCTGGTCATGACATCACCTGCCTATGAGGTTCCGTTGTTGTCAGAATCAACTTGCAAGAATGTACACAAAAGCTCTATTTAACTAAATCACAAACACATAACTAATCTAAACAAACTCATACACACAAACCATGCATACATGTGAAATGGAAAGTGAAAGTGAATGAAACCAGAACAGAATCAGGGAATGAAGCTATGGAAAAGAGTAATTTAACTATGTAAAAGAACCATCAGTTTCTCACTTCAAAGCACCTTTGTTAACAAAGCTGATGACGTCTTCTCTAGGTGCCATTTTAAAGTCATGTCTGTGATGTCACCCGCTTGCAGTAGTCAATGAAGATCGTATATATTCACACATGCTTCAGACACTGGTTCACATGGAACATTCCCATGGCATCAATTGACAATGCAGCATCCCATTCCCCTTTCCCCTTTCCCTAGACGTTTTCACAGGAAACTGCATACATATGTCACCCGCCTGTGTGTCTCGTCATATCCGTAAATAGAGCAAAGTTGTATAATAACGTCTTAAGCTAGTCGGCTTGAGATCCTTTCCATCTAATTGATTATATCTCTTAAGCCTAGTAGTGAATGTTCTGTGAGCAGTAAGGTAATCTCTCTTACTTTTTTAGTTATGAGAAAGAACCATATTCATCTACAGTCATGCAAGTCAAAACACAATCAAAACAATGTTCTTCTGCAAAATGCATGCAGTTTTGTTTTTTGACCACTAAAGGGCCAAAAAATTAGTAAACGCAGTGTAGCTTTAAATACTGTAGATTCATTATAATACACAAATTTCTGACTTATTCCTGTTATTACAGGATATCAGTCTGTGTGTTTCTTGTTGGCACTCAAAGCCTCAGGCTATTGCCATAGTGGACTATTTTCATTAGTAGGGTAAAAAAAAGAAGAAGAAAAAAAACGTCTCGGGTTACAGATGTAACCCCTGTTCCCTGAGTAAGGGAACGAGACGCTACGTCGAATGACGTGATGGGAACCCTCTGCATTTTGTGTTCGTCTCGTTCCTTTACTCAGGGAACAGGGGTTACATCTGTAACCCGAGATGTTCCCTTTCGTGGGAACTATCGACGCTACGTCGAATGACGTGATGGGACCGCTATCCCAACTACGCCGTATCACCAAGTACCTGTCTGTTATCTTGTAGACAGAACTGAGGACCCCAGAGAGGGGCCTACGTCCAGGTTGTAAAACCAATAAATTTGTGCTGGGATGACCATCCAGCAGAACCACATATGTCATTAATGGATACTCCTGACATTAAGGCCTTTGAGGCCGCCATACCCCTAGTCGAGTGATCATGGACAGCTAATGGAGATGGCTGTCCGGCCACCTCATAAGCAAGTGAGATAGCCTCGACCACCCACTTGCTCATTCTCTGCTTAGATGCTGGAACTCCTTTCTAATGAGACCCATAAAACACACGAACAATTGGTCTGTTTTGCCCCACAGGGCAGCTCTGTGGACATATGCATCTAAAGCCATCACTGGGCAGAGCAGATTGAGTTTCTCCTGATCCGAAGTTGTAAATGAAGGAAGATGGAAGGCCTGAAGTACGATGGAACCTGGGACGTTGATGGGGAGCTTAGGCATATAGCCTGGTCTAGTGTGCAGGAACGCTTTGACCACTCCAGGTATGAATTCCAAACACAAAGAAGCAACTGAAAGTGCTTGAAGATCTCCTATTCTTTTAAGAGATGAAATAGCCAGTAGAAATATGATCTTTAAGGGTGAGGAATTTCTCTGAAACTAGTGGTTCGAAGGGAGCCTTGGCTAACCCTTCTAATATGACGGCCAAGTCCCAGGCCGGAGTCCTTGTACGTACTGAAGTCTCATGTGCAGAAGGCCAAAAGTAATCACGTTGGACGCAGCTGCCATAAGACCCAACAGTCTCTGAAACTGTTTTACAGTGAGTGACTGGCCTAACTTCACCCCATTCACGGCTCAGAGAATGGAATTCACACAAGCAGGAGACAGCCACGCCTCTATCGTGGTAGAATCCCAGATTACTCCTAGATAGTTTGCAATCTGACTCAGAACCAGCACACTCTTTTTGGCATTGAACCTCAGCCCAAGCTTTTTCATGTGCGACATAACAACATCTCGATGTTGAACTGCCAACTGTTCTGTTTGAGCTAATATCAACCAATCGTCGATATAGTTCAGCACGCAGATGCCCTGGAGTCTCAATGGAGCCAGCATTGCATCCACGCACTTCGTGAATGTGCGGGGTGATAATGATAGGCCGAAAGGATGAACCCTGTATTGGTAAGCTTTGTCCCCGAAAGCAAACCTGAGGAACTTCCTGTGAGAATGATGGATGGATACATGAAAGTAAGCATCTTTCAGGTCTATCACAACAAACCAATCCTCGGACCTAATCTGTGGGATAACCCTCCATCCTTCTTTGGAACATTGAAGTATAGGTAGTAAAACCCTGACAGCTTGCTGGGAGGAGAACCCCTTCTATAGCTCCTTTTTGCAAGAGCATCATAACCTCCTGTTCCATTACCAGAGACTGCTCGGGGGCCACCACTGTGGGAAGGACCCCATTAAACTGGGGTGGGTGAGACCCGAATTTGTAACCCTTTTCTATTGTGAGCAGCACCCATTTTGAAATATTTGGGAGAAGTTTCCATTCTGCCTTATTTACAAAGGGAACCAGTCTCTCGAGACTGGCCTCTGGTGTTTTTTGAGCACTTGACTCGGCGCCCTGAAGTGGCGAACCGGCAAGGAACAGCCGAATCAAGTGATGACCGGCCCTCCCCGGAGGATCGGTGGAGACCGCTGCGCCCTGAAGCACACTGGGTGGCAGGGTTAGCAGAACGGCCCCCTGAAGGTGCCAAAAAGAGATGGGTACCAAGTATTTTAATACCCAGCCCTCTCTGGAGGGGGCTGCCCTCCAATGTCCTGCGCCACTGGCATCAGGACCTCTTCGAAGCCTTCTTGGTGATAATTACAGTCCGCAGATCTGTGTAACCCCACAAAGACTTCAGCTGTGTCGCCTGTCCCTGTCCCCAAGCTTTTTGCGGGGGACCAAGGGTGGCAACACTTCCTTTGGCTGAACGGTCAGACCAGTGCCCTGAAACGCGAACCGGCAGGGAACATCTAAGCTGACCGCTCTACAATCCTCCTCTTTCTTGGAGGAAGGCTGGAAACCACCGCGCCCTGAAGCAGGGTTGGCAGAATGGTAGGGATGTCCAGATCCGATCACGTGATCGGAAATCGGGCCCGATCATGTGGTTTCAGACTCGATCGGAATCGGACATTACCTCCCGATCAGGACTCGGATATATAGGCCTATGTATTAGGGGTGCAGCAGTTCTCTGTAAAAATTCGAACCATACGGTTCTCCACTTACGGACCGCACTTGCACCGCGGTCCATCTCGAATGACGACGCATCTATTGGTTAATATGGTTTGTTTAAAATAGCAACGGGGAAAACAGACAGAGTTCAGATAATGTATGTTTCAGTCGATGGATGCACAAAACGTTACAACAACGATAATCAGAAAGCGTGGACAAAACAGTCTTTCTTTGTATGTTAACTGCGAGTGCCGTCTGCTGTAATGTCCAGTCATTTACGCCGTCATCACCCGGGTGTTGATAGCGCGCGAGCGCAGGTGAACAGCACACGTTGCTGTCTGTGTTTAAACTAACTCATTTAAGCCTTGCTGATTTAAACCTTAAAGAACAAGATGCGAAAGAGAACTCACACGCGCTGTGAGAAGATTTGTGTGCGCTCATCCGAAGCGCGCACACGCTTATTCCAGTCAGCGCGCAAATACTGAGTTCTCTTTCAAGTCTTGCGCTTCAGCGGCCAAATTCATACAAAAATTATGTCAACATGCCCGTCTTAGCGAGTATCCTAGCAAACATAGTCGGTTATGTCTTAAGTGAGCGTATATTAGTCGAGAAAGACGGCGCATGTGGAACAGTATATGTACTGGATCGTGCATGTCTTAAAGGGAAAACAACTATTCCTGCTGCCTGTTTTTAATGTTAAATCAAACAACAAATAACAAAGAAATCACTCACTGCTCTTGACGGAATAGTTTTTGTAACTTCAATAATGATTAATCTTTATTTATTTTATACAGTAAAGATAATGCAGTGATATTTTATATTTGATTACTATTTGAAAACTGTTAAGATACCTGAAAAACCTGAAAAGCACTGTTCCTGGATCTGTTTTTTCGCCCTTCTTTATTCTTTTTTATGTAGGCTATTAAGTATCGGATCGGGACTCGGTATCGGCAGATGCTCAAAATCAAATGACTCGGACTCGGACTCAAGGGCAATAAAACGTGATCGGGACATCCCTACAGAACGGTCTCCTTTATTTTCTTTTAAATTCCTCAGAATTTAATGTATTCAATATTTCATTTAATCCTCAAATTAAATGCAGCCAGTTCTTATATAAATAGATATTTTTGAACAGACTGAATATATTTAGAATACAAAAAAGAATTATAGCTCGTAATAATTCGCAAGGTATTTTAGGGAAAGAGAGAAAGGGAACTCCCGTCTGCTCAGATCCCTTAATATATATACATATATACACACACACACATGCATGATTACGGACACGTGCTATATGCAAGCGTGAGATCTGAGCTATATTCTTTAATGAAAACTCAATCCACGCACTGCCTCGGCAAGCGCGAGATCCGAGCTTTGCATTAGACTTTTATTCCCTTGAGAATAAAGCCAACAGGAGTGGAGCTACAAAACTCCCGCTAGTGCATACTTTTCTGCATACTAGTGCATGCTCCACTCCCAGCAAACGACACATAAATCGTGTGTATCCCAACTCGCTTTGTAGTGTAGCACAGGGGAAAAATCAAACTGCGGTTCACGATTGATTTGTTAAAACGTGTGATTTGAAACACGATATGTGTGTGACTGTGAGGTGGCGATCCTCAGATCGATATCACAATCCACCTCCTCAAAGCTGGACATGTGAATATCGTTGCCTCAACCCAGGGGAAGAAACCGCAGAGCGTGCTTCCACCTGGGAGACGGCACTGAACCTGGCAGGTGAAGGCAGAGAAAGGGTGGTGCCTGTCTCTAACCCCTCTGTCAGATCCATTTGTGAACCCCACGAATGGAGCCTCCACCCTGCCTCAGCAGAAGCGGGACCCGATCCGCGGGGAACACTGGAGCATATGTAACGAAACGCTAAGTCTCGCTTCGTAGGGGAAATGGAAAATGTTACCCTGGACGTCTTGAGAGTGGAAGGATCTTGGTCCCCCACTCTGGTGCTTTGAGTCTCAATTATACACAATATGTGAATATGTTTTACCTTAGACTATTATAATATATATATTACAGGAATAGGTGGTGTGGGCTTCAGGTCAGTAAATGTCAACGCGGTGGCTTCCTGAAGTATAGATATGTGTTATAAAGTGACAACTCAAATTCACGTTCCCACCCTGTCAGTCTAAGTGAGACGCCCCTACACCAAGGTAAATAAAAAATAATAATAACCTTCGAATGTATTGTTTTTAACAATAATTAATTTATTCTCTCTTTCCTTAGGAAACTGTATTTTTATCTTTGTATCTTGTCTCAATAGAATGAAATAAAATGAAAATTAAAAAACACACAAAAAAAGGTTTCTTGGAATTTCTTTTGAATATTGGTACACCTTGCAAAAGGTAAACAATCTCAAACTGCAAAATACTTCAAATATAAATTTCACGAAATTATTTTCAATAACAGTTTCCAAACTGCTTATCGAACACTGGACAGGTCACAAACTCTTCAAGTTTTAACTTAATAACTCTTTTCAAATAACTCGTTTCACTTAACTCATTTCACATAACTCATTTCACATAACTCATTTCACATAGAAAACACTATGGACTTCACTCCAATGACTTATGAATCAGTTAATGATTCTTTTGAATCAGCTCGCACTGACACGGTTCAAATTGACACTCAGTTCATTTTAACACTCAGTTCGGCTCAATCAGTATCAGTAAAGTGTGTGTGTGTGTGTGTGTAACGAACTCTTGTACCAGTCTGTAGCGACGATGACTTGAGATGAGACGACTTGAGATGAGATGACTTGAGATGAGACGACTCGAGATGAGACGACTCGAGATGAGACGACTTGCAACAATGAGAGCAGTGAGATAGAACAGGGAGATGTCGCAAGGATGGCAGGATAATAAACAAACAACAACAAAAAAAGTTTCAGCACGGCCCAAAAAAACTCGAACTCTCTGGAACAAAATGGCGCTCGGGCACGGGGTGCACGCAACTCACTAAACAGCGTCTGGCTTATAGTGCTTCTCGGGGTTTCAGAAGTAAAACTTGATTGTGACGATCTCAGTCTCTCCAAAAGTGCAAAAATACTAAAAAAAAAAAAAAATAATAAAAAAAATAAATCACTGTAAGAAAACTGTAGTTCAGTTCAGAAACACTTGCGCACTAACAAGTGCACTTAAGTAACTCGCAGGAAGATATCAATGTCTCGTTACAAAAGACAGTTCACGGATGACTCGAAAAAAAACAGCAGAACTCTCAAAATGTTCAGTCGAACGATGCAAAAAAAACACAACAGTGTTCTTGATGAAACTCACGGCTCCAGCAGCTCTCTCTCGTGCTCTCGGCCAGTCTCCAACACTGCTCTCCATTCGATGACGCACTCGACCAAACTTCTGCTACAACGACATCTCCGGCTTCACATGGTAATATCAGTGTGCACAAAACTTAAATTGAATGTATAACACTCTCTTACGTTAAAACACAGGCGGAAAAATCGACCTCCTCACACAGCAAACATGACGTGTCTTCCTCACACAGCAAACATGGCGTGTCTGATCATTACGTACTTTTTTCTTCTTCTCCTTCCCAGACGTCTTTGCATCTCCCGCTGACATACCGAAGACAGAGCAACCCATCAAAATAAAAGTCCCTCAGTAAAAAAAATATGTCCGTTACATTCCCCCCTGCTAAACCCTGCCATACCATCGACATCTCCAGCAAGTTTCTCTGGAACATAACACAATTAAACAGTGCAACTTCATACAAAATACACATTCTTTTCAAACATCGCAACCTCAGTTAATTTTTATACCTTATTTCATAAGATAATCATCTCTATACCTCACAGGTAATTTACCACGGTTTTGTCTTTGAGAGCGTCTGAGCTCTGAAACACTTTCACATTCAACATCTGAAATGTCAGCATCATCTGAAACCTCTTGTACTCCTAACTCTATTTCTGGGATTACATCTTGTACTGCATTCTCCTGTTCTTGCATTACACTCTCTATTTGTTTACATCATTTGTTTCTGTCTGTACCACCTCTTTTTCTTTATTCTGTCTATGTGCAGTGTTTGGAAAACACACAAGATCTGGGAATTCTGTTTCAGAATCTGACTGAATTATGAGTCTGCATCTGACTGGACGCGGCGTACTAGATGATGACAAAGGAAAAGTGCAGTGACGGAGCTGATCTCTGTGTACTACTCTGGACGGACCCCCCTTCTCAGGTTTGATGGTGAATACCAGTGTGTCTGAATGATTCTGTTTGACTACAATGTAGGGTGTGTGTTCCTACTTGTCTTGAATCTTATTTCTGCCCCTATGTTTGTGATTGCGTAACAACACACGGTCACCAGGCCTTACAAGTGCTCCAGAGGACTTGCGGTCAACACTCTCTTTCGTCTCTTAGAGGCTTCCTGTGCGGCTGTATTTGCAACTTCAACAGCAGTCTTTAGTCGGCTATGATGATTCTTCACCCAGTCGTCCAAGTTTTCTGCATCACTCTCCTCTAAATCCTTTCCACCCAAGACATCTAATGGAAGGCGGGCATCCCTTCCAAACATCAAGTAAAAAGGAGAATAGCCAGTGGATGAGTGAATGTGATTGTTGTACACCATCACTAGCTCTGGCAAGTGAGTTTTCCAGTCTTTCTTCTGCTCAAGTGTCAATGTTCTCAGCATATCATGCATTGTGCGGTTAAACCTCTCACACTGAGAGTTTCCCTGAGGATGGTAGGGACTTGTACGACTCTTCCCGATACCATACACTTTACAGAGTTCCTTGACTACTTGCGCTTCAAAACATCTTCCCTGGTCTGAATGCAGACGTGCTGGGCAGCCATAGTAGACAAACCAATGTTTGATGAGGGCCTTTGCAGTGGTACTCGCTGTTTGGTTCTTGGTCGGGACAGCAACTGTAAATCGAGTGAACATGTCAGTCAGAACAAGCACATTTTCATATCCTCCGGAGGACATTTCCAGCTGGGTGTAGTCCATTGCTAGGACTTCTAGAGGAGCCATGACATTGCTACATGTCATCGGAGCTCTGATCCTTGGAAAGACATCCTTCGCAAGGGTACATCTTTTACACTGTTCTATCCATCCTTGGACGTCTTTAGACATACTAGGCCAATAGTAGTTCTGTCTAATCAGTGTCAGAGTACTCCTCTCTCCAAAATGAGCTCCATGCTCATGTTGGCTGTCATAAACTGAACGGCGTAAGGGGGCTGGGACAACTAACTGCCTAACTTTCTCTCCATCCCTTGGGTCAAGAATACATCTAAACATCACCCCATGATGCAGCTGAAGACGCTCAAACTCCCGGAAAAGCTTTTTCAACTCTGGTGACATGTTCTGTTGTTCTGACCGGCTTGGCCTTCTGTTTTTGGACATGGCATTGTATATGGGACCCACCAAGGAATCACTTTTTTGCAGCTCTCTAATTTCATCCCAGCTGTAACCGTTCAACACTTTCTTTATGGACGCTTGTACAGCCACTTGAACGTCAGTCTCTCCCCGTTTAAACTCTCGCGCTGGCCACAGACATGCACGCACTTCCTCAGAATTCAGTCGGATGAAATCCTTTTCTGTGTCTTCCCGTTCAGGAACTTCTCTGGAGGAAATCCTCGACAGAGCATCAGCATTAGTATTCAGCCTTCCAGGCTTATACAGAACCTCGAAATTAAACTCCGCCAACTGAGCCAGCCAGCTTTGCTCGACTGCTCCGAGGTTAGCCGTCTCCAGATAACGCAGTGGATTATGGTCAGTGATTACAGTAAACTTGGAGAACATTAGATACTCTTTGAATTTTTCTGTTGCAGCCCACTTGAGGGCCAACAGCTCCAATTTGAACGCACTGTAGTACTTGTCATTTTTCTCTGACCCTCTCAGGCCTCTGCTAGCAAATGCGATGACACGCTCTGCTCCGCCTTGCTTTTGGCTCAACACAGCTCCAAGGCCCTGGTGACTCCCATCAGTTGTGAGGATAAACGGAAGGCTGAAGTCAGGGTAAGAGAGGACAGGTGGTGACATCAGGCATTGTTTTAATTTATCAAATGCGGTCTGGCATTCGTTGCTCCACATGAACGATTCAGAGGCTTTCCTTCTGTCTTTGTTGCCCATTAACGCATGCAATGGTTTTGCTATCTGAGCAAACTTTGGAACAAATCGTCGGTAATAACTCATAAATCCGATCAGTTGTCTCACTTCCTTTACACTCTTAGGAGTAGGCCAAGTATCCAAAGCACCATCAACTTTGATTCCTTCAGAGGAGGTCACGTGACCCAAGAATTTCACCTCGGATTTGAAGAGAAAGCATTTGCTTGGTTTCAACTTTAGGCCATGGCGTCTCAGTCGGTCAAAGACAAGCTCTTCAGTCTGATGGCCCGCTCACTCGAATTCATTACTCGTTCAGGAACTTTACCACCTTCAGTTTTTGTTAGGACATTGGCCACTAGGAGTCCCTTGGGTAGACTTGCACCAGTGGTAGGCTCAATTAATACTTGACATTTCACCTTAGGTGGCACTCTGCAGCGTCCTTCAAACACTTTCTCACTTAAAGGAGGGATGGTGATGGTCTGCTTACCACCAACTTTAACAAACCCGATCTTGCCGTCAGGACTCAGGGGTTCAGTTCTCTCAACACTTGCCAGCACCCTTCTTATCTTTGCTTCTGTGGGTTGCCTGTATTTGTTGGCTGTCTTTACGCTCTCTCCTGTGACAAACAACGATTTAAACTCACTGATAATATTCATTCCAATGATTCCAGAAAGTCCTCTTATCTCCTCTGCTTCTGGACTGGTGTCCATCAACACAAAGATGCACTTCCCTGGGAGGACCTTCCCCATGCACTCCACGTCAGCTTTTAAGCACCCTTGGACTGGAATGTCGAGCCCATTAGCTGCAGTAAGTTTGACCCAGTGAGCAGATGACAATTTCAGCTCTTGCGCTCCAAAGTGCTTTCTAAAGTGTGATTCTGTAATAGTGGACACTTCTGAGCCCGTATCCAGCAAGCAGTTTGTCACCAGCTATTCTAATTTCAATAGTCAAACAATCTCCAAATGCACCACTTTTCAATGTCTCTGTCGCTTCGTCTGTCCATTCAGCCATATGACTCCTTATCATAGATGGCCCTGAGCTGGCTTGTGTTGTGCTGGTTGGAACGTTCCCCATGTTAGTTTCAGCCATCCCTGTCGAACGTCGAGACTGATCAGACACCCTAGCTGCCTCAGTATCCTGTGAGCATCGCTTGCTAGTGTGCCCAGGTTCGCCACACGAATAACAGATGTATCGGCCATCGCTGTCCTTCAGGGGTTGTCTTTTTGGACGGCTCGGTTGAAGTCGTACTCCGCTGTTACCATGTATGGCCTGGTAAAGTTCTTCTTGGCGGGCCGCAATCTTTTGTATGGCTTCATGCAGTTTTTCCAGAGTTAATGTAGAGGAAGCTTGTTCTGCATCAGCATTAACTACTCTGACATGGGGGCTGGGTTTTGGATTGTTTGGCGTTTGTGTCTCTTCTTCTTCAGCCCACGTGATTGCTGCTTGCATTACCTGAACAAAAGTTAAACTCATGTCCTCTTTAACTCGTCTTTTCATTTCACGCCTCAGGAAATCATCTCGAAGGCCCAAGGCAAGCTGCTCTTTTAACACACTTTCAGCATCTGGAACACGGCTTGGCTCTCTACGCTGAACTCTGCTGAGTCTTTCTTGTAGATCATACGTGTATGAGCGTATCGTCTCTCCTTCCATTTGCTTACGCTCATAGAAATCTTTCAGTCTGGTTCCAATTGGCACTTTATCTCCATATGTGTCTAGAAGGACTTTGAAGATGTCATCAGCAGACCTTTCACCGTCTCCCAGCATGAACCTCACTGTCGCTTTGGCTTCATCTTTAAGATGCTGTTTTGTTAACTCTACACGATCTTCTGCAGGTACTCTCATCATCTGGAAGGCAGATTTCATTGATGCAACCCATTCTTTAATGCTCAACTCTCCTATATTTGTTGAACAGCCGCTGAACTCTGAAAGTTTTCTATCCCTGGGTATATAAATGGCAGCTGGGGTCGATTGTGCGGTGGCTTGATACTCAATGACAGCTCTTGCTAGTGACAGGGCTTCTCTTTGTTCGTTTCTTACTTGTTCCAGTGCTCCCGCCTGCTCTGCGAAGCGCCTCTGTATCTCCGCCATCTCCTTTTTCATTTCCTCAAGCCCTGCCATTCTTCAGCTTGTAGGCCTGGGACTCGTGAAACACACACAAAAAAAATTAAACACACTAATCCTATCCTGTTCGTGACGCCAAATGTAATGAAACGCTAAGTCTCGCTCCGTAGGGGAAATGGAAAATGTTACCCTGGACGACTTGAGAGTGGAAGGATCTTGGTCCCCCACTCTGGTGCTTTGAGTCTCAATTATACACAATATGTGAATATGTTTTACCTTAGACTATTATAATATATACATTACAGGAATAGGTGGTGTGGGCTTCAGGTCAGTAAAGGTCAACGCGGTGGCTTCCTGAAGTATAGATATGTGTTATAAAGTGACAACTCAAATTCACGTTCCCACCCTCCTAAACCTGACAGTCTAAGTGAGACGCCCCTACACCAAGGTAAATAAAAAATAATAATAACCTTTGAATATATTGTTTTTAACAATAATTAATTTATTCTCTCTTTCCTCAAGAAACTGTATTTTTATCTTTGTATCTTGTCTCAATAGAATGAAATAAAATGAAAAAAAAAAAAAAAAAAAAAGGTTTCTTGGAATTTCTTTTGAATATTGGTACACCTTGCAAAAGGTAAACAATCTCAAACTGTAAAATACTTAAAATATAAATTTCACGAAATTATTTTCAATAGCAGTTTCCAAACTGCTTATCGAACACTGGACAGGTCACAAACTCTTCAAGTTTTAACTTAATAACTCTTTTCAAATAACTCGTTTCACTTAACTCATTTCACATAACTCATTTCACATAACTCATTTCACATAGAAAACACTATGGACTCCAATGACTTATGAATCAGTTAATGATTCTTTTGAATCAGCTCGCACTGACACGGTTCAAATTGACACTCAGTTCATTTTAACACTCAGTTTGGCTCAATCAGTATCAGTAAAGTGTGTGTGTGTGTGTAACGAACTCTTGTACCAGTCTGTAGCGACGATGAATTGAGATGAAACGACTTGAGATGAGACGACTTGAGATGAGACGACTTGCAACAATGAGAGCAGTGAGATAGAACAGGGAGATGTCGCAAGGATGGCAGGGTAATAAACAACAACAAAAAAAGTTTCAGCACGGCCCAAAAAAACTCGAACTCTCTGGAACAAAATGGCGCTCGGGCACGGGGTGCACGCAGCTCACTAAAAAGCGTCTGGCTTATAGTGCTTCTCAGGGTTTCAGAAGTAAAACTTGATCGTGACGATCTCAGTCTCTCCAAAAGTGCAAAAATACTAAAAAAAAAAATAATAATAATAATAAAAAAAATAAATCACTCCGTAAGAAAACTGTAGTTCAGTTCAGAAACACTTGCGCACTAACAAGTGCACTTAAGTAAATCGCAGGAAGATATCAATGTCTCTCGCTCTGTAAGGCAGTTCATGGGTGACTTACAAATTCAGACTCTAGAAAAAGGCAAAAAAAAATACTCCAAAAAGAAATCACTTGATAGAAAATTAGAGCAGTTCAAAACACCTTCTCGCGCACTAACAAGTGCACTCAAACAACTCGCAGGAGGAAATCAATGTCTCTCGTTACAAAAGACAGTTCACGGATGACTCGAAAAAAAACAGCAGAACTCTCAAAATGTTCAGTCGAACGATGCAAAAAAAAAACACAACAGTGTTCTTGATGAAACTCACGGCTCCAGCAGCTCTCTCTCGTGCTCTCGGCCAGTCTCCAACACTGCTCTCCATTCGATGACGCACTCGACCAAACTTCTGCTACAACGACATCTCCGGCTTCACACGGTAATGTCAGTGTGTACAAAACTTAAACTGAATGTATAACACTCTCTTACGTTAAAACACAGGCGGAAAATCGACCTCCTCACACAGCAAACATGGCGTGTCTGATCATTACGTACTTTCTTCTTCTTCTCCTTCCCAGACGTCTTTGCATCTCCCGCTGACATACCGGAGACAGAGCAACCCATCAAAATAAAAGTCCCTCGGTAAAAAAAATATGTCCGTTACACATAATGTCCTGAGAGTGAGTTTTTACAGTGCACACAGAAGGCTCCCTCGAGAGCTGCCTGGGCATACTCACTCCCATTTCACTGCTGTTTCTCGCCATAATACGTGTCTTTTTTTATATATATGGATTGGTGTGAGATACTCTTGTCCTCAGATGAAGAGATCGTGATTATTTATATGTGATAAGACAAACAACACCAAATAAGACACACAAGATACAGAGAGCGCTTGCTGAAGACAACAGAAGCTAGCGTTCTTTGTTCTGGGTATGCTTTATAGTTTCCTGGTCCGTGACGTCAGAGGCAGGTTTCCTCATTGGTTGGATACAGAAGTGCTTCACGAACACAAAATGCAGAGGGTTCCCATCATGTCATTCGACGTAGCGTCGACAGTTCCCACGAAAGGGAACATTTTGTTTAACTGTACAACTGTTAATTCGCCATTTATTTTCATATACACATACACATGTACACATTGTTTGTAATTTTGCCTATGTTTTTATCCATTTCTATGTGTTCTTGCTTATCAATTAATTTGAAGTGCTTTTAATTTATAACACATTTTGGGTTGATTATTTAAAACATGTTAAACAATAAATGAGTTTAAGAACAGCTCAGCATGTTGGGTCAAACATTTAAAGGTGCCCTAGAATTAAATATTGAATTTACCTTGGCATAGTTAAATAACAAGAGTTCAGAACATGGAAAAGACATACACTGAGTTTCAAACTCTATTGTTTCCTCCTTCTTATATAAATCTCATTTGTTTAAAAGACCTCCGAAGAACAGGCGAATCTCAACATAACACAGACTGTTGCGTAACAGTCGGGGTGTACGCCCCCAATATTTGTATATGCCAGCTCATGTTCAAGCCATTAGACAAGGGTAGAACGTCTGGAGGTGCACAGCAGAATCATCAGACTAGGTAAGCAAGCAAGAACAAAAGCGAAAAATGGCAGATGGAGCAATAATAACTGACATGATCCATGATATCATGATATTTTTTAGTGATATTTGTAAATTGTCTTTCTAAATGTTTCGTTAGCATGTTGCTAATGTACTGTTAAATGTGGTTAAAGTTACCATCGTTTCTTACTGTATTCACGGAGACAAGAGCCGTCGCTATTTTCATTTTTAAACACTTGCAGTCTGTATAATGCATAAACACAACTTCATTCTTTATAAATCTCTCCAACAGTGTGTAATGTTAGCTTTAGCCACGGAGCACTATCAAACTCATTCAGAATCAAATGTAAACATCCAAATAAATACTGCACTTACATGATTAGACATGCTGCATGACGAACACTTTGTAAAGATCCATTTTGAGGGTTATATTAGCTGTGTGAACTGTGTTTATGCTGTTCAAGGCAAGCGCGAGCTCCAGGGGTGGGGGAGCACGAGAATTAAAGGGGCCGCAACCTATATATCGGTGCATAGTTAATGATGCCCCAAAATAGGCAGTTAAAAAAAATAATTAAAAAAATCTATGGGGTATTTTGAGCTGAAACTTCACAGACACATTCAGTGGACACCTTAGACTTATATTACATCTTTTAAAAAGACGTTCTAGGGCACCTTTAACTCAACACAACCAGATCAAAACAACCCAGCAATGAGTTGCCAAAACAGCACAAATTGGGTTGTTTTTAAACAAGCATCTTGTGTAATGTAGACTGCTGCACTACAATAAAACAACCTGTCAAAATTTGAGTCCTCTATCCCCACTAAAGGAGATTGAAAGCAGGCCTTGAGCAGTGTTCCACAGTATTGAGCTGAAATTTTGAAGTTGGCAAAACTGATCCCAGACCATCCCCCTGAGGACCTAAAACTAAAAAAATACAGACTCATGTACATTCCAATACAACTAAATAAAGGAACAAAACAATTTTGCAAATTTGACTCATAAGTAAGAACATGAAAAAAGAGATTTAAAAAGACAAAGGTTATTTTAGAGTTCACCAAATAAAGATTATTCTGTAATCATATCATGATGTCGTCACACACACACACACACACACACACACACGTTTGCTTTTGTGAATTGTGGGGACATTCCGTATGAGTAATGTTTTTTATACTGTACAAACTGTATTTTCTATCCCCCTACACTACCCCTACCCCTAAACCTACCAACACAGAAAACTGTGCACACTCAAACTGATTCTCATATCAAAATCTGCAGATTTATAAGCCTTTTGAAAAATGGGGACATGGGGTAATGTCCTCATAAGTCACCCTCTCCTTGTAATACCTATGTCAAACCCATGTCATTATACAAATTTGTGTCCTGATACACACACGCACACACGCACACACACACACACACACACACACACACACATGTTCGTGCAGATTTTTTCTATACAATTATTCCAATTATCAAATGATGATAGAATTTTATTTTTTAATGTAAATTATCCCTTTAAAGTTTAAAGCTCAAAATGAATAAATCGATTTGATCTGTTTTTTATTATCTTAAAGCAACTTTCATATGGATTTTGCCACAAGAAAAAAAGAGCAGACCATGAGTCCATGATACTGTGCTCTGCATGTTGTGATTATAACTTTGATCTTGCACCAGCATTTTTACATCATTTGCAGTCCTTGCAATTCCTTCATTTTTGTCTGTCAATAACAGCATTAGTCATTATAGCAATTAGTCTCAGAATGTCTGAATCTCCAATAAACATGAAATATGGTAATTATACTAATCAGTCTTCTGAATCACGCCCAGAAAACATGATTATCTTTAGCTGGCTGGATTTTGTAAGCTACTTTTGACAAGGAAAATAAAAAGTATACGGTGGCCGAGAGAGCTCAACGCACTGCAAATGAAGAAAACACCAGCAAATAAAAAAAAATTCTCCATCAGTTAGACAACACATGCGCTGTAAAAGTTCATAACAAATGCAAATAGACAAACGTGCTGCAAAAGTCCACAACACATGCAAATAGACAAACGCGCTAAAAATAGCACATACCAGGCCCAGTGGTCTCAAGCCCCTTTCTGCGATGATCTGAAATGAATGATGATGATTAGGTTACTTATAGAATTAAATTAATAATTTAATTTGCCCCGCAATAATGTATAGTGCATCATGCATAACGTCTCGGTTACATAGGTAACCCTCGTTCCCTGAAGGAGGGAACAGAGACGTACGTCGGACAGACCGACGAATAGGAATCTCGCTAGAGAGGCCAATCTACTTCGAGTGTAACTAAACGAGCCAATGCACATTGGCATGCAATCATATGCATCAGCTGCTTGCCTCGCAGCGCGGGTATATAATGAGCAGCAGGTGCGTTGCATCTTCAGGTTTTCGCTTCGGAGCCGAACCCAGCAGGCGGCAGCATCAGCAGGACAACGCCTGTGGTGACGGGACGTACGTCTCCGTTCCATCCTTCAGGGAACGAGGGTTACCTATGTAACCGAGACGTTCCCATTCAATCGGTCACGTTCGACGTACGTCGGACAGACCGACGAATAGGAATCCCTACCAAAGCGCCACAGGAGCTGCCCTCTTCCAGCGCTCTGTCGTGAGCCACCTGAACCCCCTTGCCTAAGGACGGTGGGACCAGGCTCACGCAGAGAGGGTCGATCACTGTTGTTCCCAAAACCCACTCAGTGCGACAATTTGATAACGCTGGGAAAGCGTAGCCTTACATGCGATAAGGAACGCTGCGGAAGCCATATCCTTCCCCGAAGGAGTTATATGGATAAGTACATATGGACTAACCTTGTAGGTTGTACAACATATGGAAGAACTGGGGTGACTCCACTCAGTGAGAGATGGGTTCTCCCAGAGGGAAAGACACGGGCTTCGTTTAGGAGCAGCCGTGGAAGAAGCCATATGGGATCCCCGTAGGGTCACACATATGGAACCCAGCCTAAATCCGGTTCTCAAGGATACAACGGAGTATAGGCCTGGCGCCATACGCTCCGCCACGTCGGCTGCCGAAGGGTAACCGGAGGACTCAACAGGGTCTGCCCGTAGGGACTCTCTGGAGAATAGAATGCGCATGTAGCGCAGCAAGCCGACACTAAGCCGGGGCCTCTCCATGCCTCTGACCTGAGGCGAGAACACGGGAGGAGACCGGCTCGACACGAAGGCTATAGTATCTAGCGAACGTGTTAGGTGTCGCCCAGCCCGCAGCTCTACAAATGTCTGTTAGCGAGGCGCCACGAGCCAGCGCCCAGGAGGAAGCCACACCTCTCGTGGAGTGGGCATGCAACCTGAGCGGGCAGGGCACGCCCTGAGCTTGGTAAGCCAGGGCGATGGCATCCACTATCCAGTGGGCCATCCTCTGCTTGGAGAGAGCCTTTCCCTTCTGCTGGCCTCCGTAACAGACAAAGAGCTGGTCTGAGGTCCTGAAGCTTCGAGTTCTGTCTATGTACAGTCGCAAGGCGCGAAATGGACAGAGCAAAGCCAGGGCTGGGTCTGCCTCCTCCGAGGGCAGCGCTTGCAGGCTCACTACCTGGTCCCTGAAGGGAGTGGTAGGAACCTTGGGCACATAGCCAGGCCGGGGTCTCAGTACCACGTGGCTGTCACCCGGCCCGAACTCTAGGCACGATTCGTCGGCCGAAAATGACTGCAGGTCCCCTACCCTCTTGATGGAGGCCAATGCCACCAGCAGCAAAGTCTTCATAGAGAGAATCTTTAAGTCTGCTGACAGCAAAGGCTCAAAGGGAGCAATCTGGAGTGCTCTGAGCACCAGAGTAAGGTCCCAAGAGGGTATGGAGGGGGGACGAGGAGGATTTAACCGTCTCGCCCCCCTAAGGAACCTGATGACCAGGTCATGCTGACCAACAGATTTGCCATCTATGTGGTCGTGGTAAGCGGATATGGCAGCAGTATGGACTTTGAGGGTGGAGGGGGACAGCCTACGCTCCAACCCTTGCTGCAAGAAGGAAAGCACGACTCCGATCGAGCATCTTCGGGGATCTTCTCGGCGAGAAGAGCACCACTCGACGAACAGGTTCCACTTCGAGGCGTAAGCACGTCTCGTAGACAGTGCACATGCCGAAGTGATGGTGTTAAGTACCTCAGGGGATAAGTCACCTAGAACCTCCGCATCCCGTCCAAGGGACCAGACATGGAGTTTCCAGAGGTCTGGACGCGGGTGCCAAAGATTGCCCCGTCTCTGAGAAAGAAGGTCTTTCCTCAGAGGGATGGGCCAGGGAGGGGCTGTCGCGAGGAGTGAGAGTTCTGGGAACCAGGTCCGGTTGGGCCAGCTGTGAGCCAGTGCATCTGTCCCGAGTGTCCCCCTCGGTCAGAGAGTAAAACAACTGGCAGTGGGAGGTTTCTGGTGAGGCAAACAGGTCTACCTGAGCCTCTCCGAATTCTCTCCAGATCAGCTGACCCAGGGGTGGAGTCGCCACTCTCCTGACAGCGCAGCTCGTGATAGCTCGTCGGCCACACGGTTGAGCACACCGGGAACATGAATGGCGCGAAGCGACCTCAGATGCTTCCGACTCCACAGGAGGAGATGGCGGGCGAGTTGCGACATGCGACGGGAGCGTAGACCACCTTGACGGTTGATGTACGCAACGGTCGCAGTGTTGTCCATACGGACCAGTACATGCTTGCCCCGAAGCAGGCCTTTGAGGTGGCTCAGAGCAAGGCGTACTGCCAGCAACTCGAGGCAATCGATGTGCCAATGCAGATGGGGTCCCGTCCAAACCCCTGAGACCTCAGGGCGTGCGTGGGTACGTGGCACCCCAGCCGGTGGCAGAAGCATCTGTGAAAACCACAGCATGCCGGGACACTTGTTCTAGGGGCACTCCTGCCCGGAGAAACAAAGGGTCCGACCACAGACTGAAGGTTTGGCGGCACTCCTGAGTGACTGGCACCCGGAATGTGCCGCGCTGCCACGCCCATCTCGGAACTCGGCCGTGAAGCCAGTGCTGAAGCGGTGTCATATGAAGCAGACCGAGCAGTGTTACAGCCGCTGCAGCCACCATATGCCCCAGGAGCCTCTGAAAGAACTTCAGTGGGACCGCTGTCCTGCCGTTGAACGTATTCAGGCAGTTCAACACCGACCGAGCACGTTCCTCTGTGAGGCGTGCTATCTGTTCGACCGAATCCAACTCCATACCGAGAAAAGAGGTCCTCTGCACTGGGGCGAGTTCGCTCTTTTCCCAGTTGACCCGAAGCCCCAACTGGCTGAGGTGACGGAGCACCAAGTCCCTGTGTTCGCACAACTGATCCCGAGACTGTGCTAGAATGAGCCAGTCATCTAGATAGTTGAAAATGCGAACACCCTGTTCTCTCATGGGAACAAGGGCTCCCTCCACGACTTTCGTGAAGACGCGGGGAGACAGGGCCAGCCCGAAGGGTAGGACTCTGTACTGATATGCTCGACCTACGAACGCGAATCTCAGGAATGGCCTGTGTCGCGGAAGAATCGAAACATGGAAGTACGCGTCCTTCAGGTCGATCGCTGCAAACCAATCTCGGGGACGGATGCACTCGAAAATGCGTTTCTGCGTGAGCATTTTGAATGGTAGCTTGTGGAGGCTCCGATTCAAAACTCGCAGGTCCAAGATCGGTCGTAACCCGCAACTTTTCTTGGGTACAATGAAGTAGGGGCTGTAGAACCCCAACCTCAAATCGGCTGGAGGGACCGGCTCTATCGCGTCCTTCGCCAGTAGGACTGCGATCTCCGCACGCAGGACAGGGGCATCGGCATCTTTCACTGTAGTGAAGAGGACGTCCCTGAACTTGGGGGGAGGCCGGGCGAACTGAATCGCAAAGCCGACCCTGATGGTCCAAAAGGAGCCAGCGAGACGGACTGGGGAGCGCTAACCCGGCTCGCAGAGACCGTACAAGCGGGACCAAAGGGACCACCGGTGTACCCGCAGCAGGGCAGCGAGGTGGAACACAGGGACGCGGCTCGGGGGGCTCTCTTTGTGAGGCGGCCCGAAGCGGCGTCACAGTTTGCTAGGCAACACTTACCTGGCTCCACGGATGGACAGAGGGAGCAGTCGAGGCTTTGGCTGCCCGCTGCTCGCTGCTGTCCGCTGGCGACAGAAGAGGGGGGATGAGAGTGGTGAGGTTTTTCTCCTCCCACTGCTCTCCAAACCCTCTTCGGACCTGGAAATGGAGGAACTGCTCTTTTAAATTTGGGTACCGCTGCCTCTTGGGTCAGTGGCAGAACAGAAACAAACCCAATAAAAGGATTTACCACCCGGCCCTCCTCCAGGGATGGAAGAGCAGCCCCACCCATCTCTGGGTCGCCCGTCTCAGGGGTGATTCTCACCAACCACTTAAACAGCTGCAGAGACGGGAGGTGTCATCTCCCCGCAATGGATACAGCAGAGCCTGCTGGGCCGGAGTTTCTTGCAGGGGACGACACCCTTGGCGACGAGCAGACTGAGGGGCGGCCCAAGAGGAACTCAATGGTTTGTCATGGGAAGCTCCCCGATCCGCTACTAACTGAGGAGAACCGCTGGGCTCAGTCCTCGACAGTGTCACCGAAAAGGCCACCTCGTAAGATGGGAGCATTGAGAAAGCATTTAGCTTGACAACCTCTCACACCTCACAAGGTAAGCCAGGGGGCACTTCTGGACCACGGAGGTGGACATCGTCTGGCTGAGGGCCTGCGTCGTGACTTTGATCACGGTTAGTCATCAAGCGCAGCTCAACCCCAGCACAGAACTACCCTCATGCAAAAAGAGTGCCTTGGCCTCACATGCAGGGTGGGTGTGGTCTGTGTACAGCCACCCCATCCAAGAGGGTAGTGAGAGAGGAAAAACTTATGCAGATTGGCACCTTTGGCATTCCATATTTATGGCACCAATATACCCCCATACTGCCAAGTTTTCCATGCACATCTGGAAGACCCAGGAAAGCATGGCTGTAAACTCCGAATCTGAGTCAGCATAAGCACACACCATTACAGTGGGCAGCGTCACCCTCATTTCCAGAGCATAACAGCACTCTCTCCGATGCTGCAATCGGCGTCTGTCCCTCAGCTGGAGCTCTGAATGAAATGCTAGGTTCCCCTATGAAAAGGGCCAGCAATCCAATCCAGAAACTGCACAGCTTGCAATGCGCTAGAGAGGGAGGGGCCCTAGGGGGTTGGTTCCCCGAAGGAACCCCTCAACCTCATGTCACCCAAGCCATATCAGCAAAGTAGACCTCTTCTGGTGCACCAGAGAGGGCGCTACAATGGAGATTATGCAAGGGAACCGCGCATCTAGAGCGCCGAGCGAGCGCTGGGTTGCCGTGACAACCCGCGCTGCAGCCTGGCAGCTCGACGGCACACGACATGCAGAGGAGCGAGAGGTTTGCTCTCGTTGATCTCCACGGTCTCCCAGAGTGTCGGGCAGACCCGCGGCTGTGCTTTTACACACAAGCGGCAGCTGGCCAACAACAGAGGGGACTCAAGCTTCCCGGAGAAAGAAGAGTCACGTGATCATGTTCTCATATGAAAACATGAACACCCACGAACATCATTTCAGCACGCGCCCAGACATGCGAAACGGTGATCGTGGCCGCCAGTGAGGACAGGAACGATCGCATCCAGAAACACAAGTAGGATGTCGTCTTTAAAAAGACGCGAATCTACTTGTGTAAGCTCTTTCAGGGACTTTACTCTTCTAGAAGTGCTGAAGCACGCAGGGGAACGGCCACCGCAACACAGACAGGGATTGTGTGCAGCCTGTCGTGTGCTTTCTCTCTCTTTGAAGGCGCTCACTCTTACCAGCCGTAAAAACGGCTTTTCAGCGCTCAAAAGCGCACTGTACCGGCCGTGAGAACAGCCTTCTGACGCTGTCAAACAGCTATTTGCTCAAAAACGGCAAAATGAAACAAAAACAGAAAAAGAGAGGACTTCGACCCCGCTGCTGTGCTGTTCGCCCGCACTGAGAAAAAAGAGAAGTTCAACCAAAAAGCTTGACTCGTCTTCTAGCAGACACTCGCTTGCAGAGAACAGGAACAAACACCGTTCGGCTCCGAAGCGAAAAGCTGAAGATGCAACGCACCTGCTGCTCATTATATACCCGCGCTGCGAGGTAATATAGCAGCTGATGCATATGATTGCATGCCAATGTGCATTGGCTCGTTTAGTTACACTCGAAGTAGATTGGCCTCTCTAGCGAGATTCCTATTCGTCGGTCTGTCCGACGTACGTCGAACGTGACCGACTGAATGGGAACCAATGCGCTGTAATACGTTTAGCTAACTCCTCATTTAAAAAAAAAAACAACTTGTAACACCTACATCTCTTGTCATTTTTTTCAATACGTATGGGCTACAAGAGAAATATTAAGAAATAAATTAAGGTTAAATAGTGTTATCAGAACATGTTGAAGTAGAGCTCTCATCGCTGAGTTTTTAGTTTCACTTTCTGCAGTGAATAACTGACTGGGACTTGACTATTTGTTTGTCTATTTTGTAAGTGTTGTGGACTTTTGTAGCATGTTTCTCTATTTGAATGTGTTGTGGGCTTTTGTAGCATGTTTGTCTATTTGCATGTGTTGTGGACTTTTGCAGGACATTTGTCTATTTGCATGTGTTGTGGACTTTTGCAGCGCATTTGTCTGTTTGCATGTGTTGTGGACTTTTGCAGCACGTTTGTCTATTTGCATGTGTTGTGGACTTTTGTAGCATGTTTCTCTATTTGAATGTGTTGTGGACTTTTGCAGCACATTTGTCTATTTGCATGTGTTTTGGACTTTTGCAGCACATTTGTCTATTTGCATGTGTTGTGGACTTTTGCAGTGTGTTTCTCAATTTGCATGTGTGGACTTTTGCAGAGCGAGAAAACAACAAACGGTGCTAATATACACACACGATGTGGTGTAATACTATCAAAAAATTATAATCATAACCTTTATATCCATACCAAAATCTCAGATGGCCAGACAGTGATTAATCTTTTATAAATCATTAAAATATTAATGTCTGTGACGCTGTGAGCACAGAGACTGTTGTGTAGATTGTAAATATTTTAAATATTTAACTTTTTAAAATGTTAAACATTTAATATTAATAAATAGCGCTCATAAATGGCTGTCGCGATGGCATTCTCAAGTGAAACGAGTCGAGGCTTCAACCCAGAAACGTCGTTCCTTACATCACAATTTAAGCAGATTGCTGATGCATTTTGCAGTTTCCCTTTCAGATGCAACATTTATGGGAGGATAGTATTTAAATGAATCACGCGATTTAATAATGTTTGCGCTAGTCAGTTTACTGGTATTTGCGTCATGATTTAACGCCCAAAAACAGCATGTCTTAACCCATCTTGCGACATGGATGCAATTGTTGCTGCTAGGAGGAGACACCGCGGAGAACAGAGAGTGCGGTGCGAAAATATTTTCCACTTGTATTAATTTCTTTGGAATGCCAGAGGAAGACGCTATCCGAACATATAATTTGCCAAGCCATGTTGGGCTATATATATTAAAAAAAAAAATATATATATATATATATATATATATGTGTGTGTGTGTGTGTGTGTGTGTGTGTATTCATGTTTGTCAGATTACATGTAACAAGTTGTGCCTGTCAACCCGCACCTGATGAGCATCAGCTCTGCTTATTTGCGACCCAACGCTAATATGCGCTCCTCTTGGTAGATTGTGTTGATCATTATGTAAATGATTTGACTGTGACTGTGTTCTTTAATTTGCGCGTCAGCAGTAGATCACACGCAAACTTTGCCACTCTCATCAGTACGTTTGTGGAATTGCGCTCTCATGCTAATTTGCCCCTTTTAGTACATCTGATCCTAAAAATCTTACCGACCCCAAACATTTAATGGTAGTGTAATTGTCACATTGGATGTATAACAAGAGCAGGGTCTCAAAAGATGTACTGTAGGTTGAACACAGATACACATAATATAATTGAGAACAAACTAGTTGATTGATAATATGAAAAAGTTTAGTGGACCAAAAAAATAAAAAATGTTGAAAGTCTCAAGGGGAATGTTGGGCCGGTGTGTGGCCTTAGGCAAGATTTTTACTGGTGCCACAGATGGAACGCTGATTATCACTGCAGTGATGAGGATTTCTTGATGAGATTACCCTGACCTTCCTTCACTCAGTGCTGCGTCACTCAGGGACTGGATCTTATTTCTGCCAAAACATGACTTAAAAAATGATTGACATTTCATTAAGGGTTTTTGAAATAACAGAAAAAAAACCCAGACTAAGAACACACACAGCTTTGTATTCCCACCAAATTTCACCCAGAGTGATTGTCACTTTTTTCCCATGATGCATTTGTGCATGCTTATATTACATTAACATCTGACCTCATGCTATGGGTATGTGTGTAGCTACATTTTGTAAAACACGTACATGTTGAACACATTTTCTTGTGGGAGAATGAGGACATTCCATCTTAAAAACAGATCTTTGACCCATCTCTTAAGTAAGTGGTTATGTAAGACAGAGTGAGGAAAAAATCTAAATATTATACAACACATCTTAGTATAGAGGAGCCTGGCTCAGTTTGTGATTTCCATTTTCCCAGGGAACCTATTATTGCAAGTCATATGCTTCATGGATCATGTGAATGGCTCAAAGTCACCTGAGCCACTATGAGCAAAGATGGCAGATTTTAAATTGTGTGCCTCTGGGGATCCTGCAGGGGCATTACTAGACTATGCTAAGATTTTAGACAGTGAGTTGGCTAGGTTATCCCAGTTAAATGCGAACATTTCAGTTGTGCACTGAAAATGTCTCTAGCCCTGTAAAATTTGCCAACAATAGGTTAAGTTAATCACTATGTACAATACATGTTTTTCTGGAGCTAATTAAAGTCCAAATTGAAATTTATTCTGCTTTATTAAGCAATATCGGGATAAAATGAAAGGAAGCACTTGGAATTTGCTCAATTCTCTCACAAGGGATCTTTAGATTACATTTACGGGAATATTAACAACAATACTGAGAAAAAATCCCTGCTTTTAGCTGCATAATTTTAGCTTTAATAAGCCATTTAAAAGTAAACATTAACACAAACTTAGGTATAACAATAAACTATCCGACTGGAGAAAATTTTTGGGTAGACCTCAATAGTTCTCTAACCAAATTTGGGTCTTCCCACTCAAATCCTCAAGCACCACCATTATTTAAAATTTTGCACTTGTCTTTTACTTGTAACTTTTGAACACTTTGGTCTAGAAAGAAAATGATTCTTCTCATTTCTTTCCTCAACAAACACTGATTGAATGGGGTGTTGTGATATCTCAATCCTCTGAAATCTAAAATATATTGTTAACTGTTTTTGTCATTATTACTTTTACAAATCTAGTCCAATCTTCAGCAAAACTGGATTTCAACATTTTTCAGCTGTCATTTGTATTTAGATTTTTACAAGCATCAAATAATTTTCAAACAGCATAACCACAAAAATAATATACTGTGCATACTACAGACACAAAATAACAACAGATCCTGATGTACTGTAATTTACCAGATTCACCAAACTCAATGAGTCATTTGAAAAGTCAAATATCCAAATGCCCTGTAATTGCTACTTGCAGCTACTGTATATGTTGCTGTTATGTTAATTGTTACTGTTATTGTAATGCTGTAAATGTAATAGGAATTCATCTAAACATACTGCAACCAGGACTAGCCTGCACTATATGCTGTATGCATTTTACATTCATATAGAAAACAAACTGGCACATAGCTTCACTCACAACAACTCAATGTATTTCCTCTGATCACTTTATAGCCTTGAGGGAGATTCTCAAGTACAGCTGAGCTTTGATCACTTTATCTTTGTGAGCGAATGTGCAAATACAAGAATCCCGAGGTACCGGCGCCAGATGTAGGACATCACAAAATCTCTCTGATGAACCTTTTAAAGTTGTCAGTTCTAATTCATGTTCATATCTTAAAGTGCCCTTATTATGCTATTTTAAAGGTTCTTAATTCTGTTTTGGAGGTCTCCTATAACAGTTTTACATGCATCAAAGGTCTAAAAACGTTTTATTTTCTCATAATATACATTGCACATCACCACATTTTTCAATGATTCTCAAACGGCTCTTTGGATGCTTCAGTCTCTCTAAACCCATCCTTTCCGTGAGCCTACTCTGCTCTGATTGGTCAGATTGCCCAGTCTGTTGTGATTGGTCTACCGCTTACAGCGCATGCAGAAATGAAACGCACATTACCATATCTAATTCAGCTAATATAATAACTAATTCTGGAAGCTTCTGGAGCTCAGCGATTGTACGCACTGTAAAGAAGGTAACAATGGCATTGATTTTATTATATCAATCTGACCGCGAGTCTGATGATGAAATATTGTAAGAGTTATTAAACCCAAGCCTCAATCGCAAGAACAACTTGAGGAGGAGGTTTCTCAGTGATACACGGTAAAAAGGTTTTAATTTATTAACACTCAAAAGCTATTCTTTGAATTAATGTAATTAAATCATGGAAAGGATTTCCGCATGATTAAATGGCTTTCTTTCAGCATTAAGCACTTTTGTTAGGCTAACTTAAATTGCATAGATTTGATCAACTTAAGTAAATAAGTTGGTCCAAAACATTGTAAATTAGTTGGGTTGACACTATTAAATTAAGCTGTGCCCAACCATAGTAAATAAGTTGAATCAACCTTAATAAATTAAGCTGACCCAACATAAGTACATTAAATTGCAATAACATAATTGCATAATGCTGAAATAAAGCAACTTAATCATGTGGAAATCCTTTCCATGATTTTTTTATGTTCGTTCAAAGAGTTATTTTTTTGAGTGTACTCAGTTTGACATACAATATGAGATGTTGCAACTGTAATATACAAATACAAATGTGTATATGTGTCATTTATTGTGGGAACTGTATCATTTAACTGGATCAATAACAGTGCTAACGTTAGCCAAGCACTAACATGAACAAATGATGACACAATTTTAGGTAATAGTGAGCCACAGATGATTAGCAGAAGTATTTCAGTAAAGCTGAGTTCAGACTGCACGATTTTAGCTCCGATTTTGGCTCGCCGACAGGTTGAGAAATCGCCGACAAATGCCCGATATTACAGGCCAATCAGTGCTCGTTCACGTGAGTGACAATCACGCAGTTTGAATGAGCAAAGACGTGATCAGAGAGAATCGCTGACGAGTCGGCGACGCTTATGAGATATTTGGCATGATAAATATCTGGACCTGTCGGCGATTCAAAATCCTGCTGTGTGAAAAGTGTTCTGACTGAAAACTACATCGGCACTGACTGACAGCCAATGAGAGAGCAACATACAGAGCAGCAGTGAGTTCGGGAGGAGTTGTAGACCACTCTTGTTGCAGAACACACAATCCTTGTTCCTCGCATCTCCCCAACCATTTCCTCCTCCATATTCATCTTTTCTTCTTCTTGTTTTCGCTGCAAATCAGCACACAGGCAATTTGTATTGCAAGCTTCTTGCGAGCTATCATTTTTAATAATAATACCAGTCTCACGTGAGAACTCCGGTCTTGCACGTGTGATATTGTGTTGTTTCCTTGTCACATCTCACGTGTGTTTGGTTGTGAAACGTAGTTTGCGTGTCAGACAGAGTTGTCGGCGTTTCTTCCTATTGTAATGCAGTGTGAAACCTTCTGTCGCCGATCCATCGTGCAGTTTGAACACAGCAGCGACTGAATGCTGGCCAAGATAGTCATGCAGTGTGAAAAGTACAGTGACCCGACTACTTTGAAAATCGTGCAGTCTGAACTCTGCTTAAGACAGTGATAACGTGAAGCCTTGTTTATCGCCAGCGTTTTTCAAGACATTTTTCGACACGTCTTTGTGTTCACACCCTAGAGATTTCAACTGGCGAGGCACCGAGTGATCGTGCAAATTCACTCACTGACGGTAGATGGTGCTTTTTCCTGGTGTATGTATCATGTAAGCTTTTCCATTTCTGTATAACCTCCTCTACTACAGCACACAAACAATGGCGATGGTCAAAGGTTTGCAGGAAAAAGTTACATGTACATGAAAGAATATTAAGTGAAATGAAACTCACCATCGAATCCTATTTGATCTGCAATTCCTCTCATAACATCTCCCTCTTATTGAGATTTTAGTAGTTGCTGTGGCGTTTATCATACAGTTCTTTGCGTTCAGACACCAATGAGACCAGCAGCTCTACATTCATCTTGCCTCTTGTGCGTGATTTTTTTCCCCAAACCATTTCAGCGGAAATCCTGCCCCTGCAACCAATTTCATTGGCTGAGGTTACAGTGATGGGTAGGTGAAGGATCAGTGTTTGGTGTAGGCAATCATTACTGTGATTGACATGGACAATGAAATCTTTAGGCTCCAGGGTGGGATTTCCGCTGAACTGGTTTGGGGGGAAACATTCAAACCCTTGTTGCACCTTCTTCGTCTACTTACTTCCTCTTTGTCGTCTTCTTAGGTATCAATGTGTGCTCAGCAAGACCGTTTTGTGCTTGCGCGCCACCCAGTCATGTTTTACTGTAACTTCAGCAGCTCCAGACACGTGAACAAAAGCGCCAATCTGCGGCCAGTTTTTAACATGCCACGTCAAACCCAAGCTTTGGTGTGCACACTCACATTGGCACCCTTTGTTTAGTCATGAGGCGTTAAACGTCAGCTATAAGCACGTATGAAAATTGTCCTGGTGTAAACAAGCCTTGAGTTAGCCAGTTGAGTTAGAATATATACACATCAGTAATTAATGATACTTGCAGGTTGTGATTCAGAGGAGCAAGTACCATCTTTAATGGAATTTTGTAAATCCCATTTAGACCTTTTTGAGAAGCAATCGTGAAAATATTATACGGCTGTTGTATCGCTGTGGTAATTTTAACCACTGACTCTTCACATCCTCATCCTTTGGAAGTGTTTACAAAGAGAATTTGTTTTTGCAGAGGAGAAAACAGCATCTTCTCAACGTGTGCACAACACGAACCAGTTACAGCGTTTGAGGGAGGGTCAAAGTAGCCGTTGTTCACAGGCAGCCAATGAAGAACATAGGGCATCAGGCAAATTTGTTACTTTCTGACATTTGGCCGTCATGGAAGTGGGTTTCGAGTTCCTGAAGACTCGTTTAGGCTGTTCAGAGTAGATTCTTTCTTTTGAGAGACACTTTTTTGGCTTCACAACTTTGCAGATCATTTACATTCACAGACAGCTACATAAACATTGCTTGAATGGTAATATGCAAAAAAGCATAATAGGGGCACTTTAAATTTTACAATGGACTGTCTAAAATCACAATTTTCTCTCTAAAATTACAATCTATAGTCTTGTCTAAGGATTGCAGGGTTCATGTGAACTTCATAATTCTTCTACAAAAATGTTTGTAGATCCAAATGACAAAGGCCATCTAGACTCCAAGCAAATAAATATCATAGTCTTTTAATAAGATATCACACATCTGGGCGAACAAACAAAACTCTCAGAGGAGACAGAGAGGCATTTAAAGAGCATGGACACCCCAGACAGCAAACATTTACTCTAGACTAATATAGACTAATACAGTCACATAACCTACCAACCAATACAGCTCTGATCAAGCAGCACAGTCTATCTAATGTCTGACCAATAAAGAAAATCTTGCTCATGGGGTATTATTAGGTTTGCATATTAGGTTTGTGTTATTTGATTTTTTGTGAGTTCTGTTTGCTAGTGATGAGGAAGTCATTTAAGCATAATTAGAATTTATAAGTGTAATCCACATAGAAATACCTGAAACAAGAAATGTATTGAATTTGAAAAAAATAAATAAATAAATGCAATACAAAATCACTCATTGTTATGGCAAAAGCTCAAAAGTAATTGTACTGATAAATTAATAAACCAAAGCATATGAAATCAGGAGGGTTACATAGGCATCATCGTATTTCTTCAGAAATTGTTTAAATATATGGCCAACACTCAGGAATTTTTTCAGTTTCTTTAGTTTTTTTTTAGCATTTCATTATGCTTACTATTGGCCTTGTCAGACAGATTGAATAACTGTAATAGATCTAACCTTACATTTAATTTAATTTAATTTAATTTTACAATTTACCATTAAAGGTGCCATCGAACGTTTTTTTACAAGATGTAATATAAGTCTAAGGTGTCCCCTGAATGTGTCTGTGAAGTTTCAGCTCAAAATACTTGTTTTTAATTATTTTTTTAACTGCCTATTTTGGGGCATCATTAACTATGCACCGATTCATGCTGCGGCCCCTTTAAATGCTCACGCTCCCCGCCCACGGAGCTCGCGCTTGCCTTTAACAGCATAAACAAATTTCACACAGCTAATATAACCCTCAAAATGGATCTTTACAAAGTGTTCGTCATGCAGCATGTCTAATCGTGTAAGTACGGTGTTTATTTTGATGTTTACATTGATTCTGAATGAGTTTGATAGTGCTCTGTGGCTAACGGCTAATGCTACACTGTTGGAGAGATTTATAAAGAATGAAGTTGTTTTTAAGCATTATACAGACTGCAAGTGTTTAAAAATGAAAATAGTGACGGCTCTCATCTCCGTGAATACAGTAAGAAACGATGGTAACTTTACATTTAACAGTACATTAGCAACATGCTAACGAAACCGTTAGAAAGACAATTCACAAATATCACTAAAAATATCATGATATCATGGATCATGTCAGTTATTATTGCACCATCTGCCATTTTTCGCTATTGTTCTTGCTTGCTTACGTTAATACTGGCTGCCCTTGTGTAATGACTTGAATGGCTGCCATATGCAAATATTGGGGGCGTACAAATACTGCAAATACTGTTACGTAACAGTCGGTGTTATGTAGAGATTCACCTGTTCATCTGAGGTCTTTTAAACAAATGAGATTTATATAAGAAGGAGGAAACAATGGAGTTTGAGACTCACTGTATGTCATTTCCATGTACTGAACTCTTGTTATTTAACTATGCCGAGGAAAATTAAATTTTTAATTCTAGGGCACCTTTAAATTTACAGTTTTTGGAAGTGAAAATTAACAAGTCATTGTATAATTTACAGTGAAAAACTGTAAATTGACATTTCCACAGTTCCCTGCGTGACACTTCACATTTGATGTATTTTTGTTGAAACACCTCTGTTTCTTCTTACACTGTGTCTACACCGGATCTGAGAGGAGCGATGCGTCCAAAAAAAAAAAAAAAAACATAGAACCCATTATAATCAGTTATATTGTCTACACTGGATGTGGCGCGGCGCAACACGACACAACAAATTCCCGACAGTAAACAGATTCCCCGTTCTATTTCTGACGTAATCCATGTGCTTTGCAATGGTCAGTTTGTCGCGTTCAGTGCTTTTAGCTGTTGTGGCGCAGCGCCATGCAATGTGAAAAAAGTCGTGTCTGGTACACGGTGTTAGTTCCCTTTCAGTCGGTCACGTTCGACGTACGTCAGTAGTGACCGACGAATTGGGATATCGCTTAGAGAGCCCTATCATCTTCGTGTAAACTAAAACAAGCCAATGGAATTGGCGTGCGATATTTGCATAATGCGCACCTCCCCCGACAGGTGTATATAAATAGGAAGCAGATGCAATCGCACTCTGTCTTTCGCTTCGGAGCCATTCACTGGTGTCCTGTTTTAGAAGACTCCTTTCTTCGTTTGTTTTATTCTAAAACATTGCCTCAGAAGAGGATTTACAGCGAGCTTTCAGTGCTGGTGAAAGGGCACGTTCAGCGAGGTCGCGAGTCTCCGAGGAGCTGAGCTATAAGCTCGAAAACTGCTGTTTTCACAGCAACACAAAGAGTGTGTGCGTGTGTAGCGATTTGGGCCGGTTCCTCGGTGTGTCAGGGAGTGGTGTACCTGACACATCGCGTCGCTCCCTGGGTGCTTCAGCACGAGTGAGTTGACTTCCCCTTCTAAAAGAGCTTTACAGACGAACCCTGACAGTATGTCATTTCGTCTGTGCGTTAATGGGTGCGGTCGTTCCCTGGTCCCTGCTGATGGGCACAATCGTTGCATCTCGTGTTTGGGCATTCTGCACGCTGAAGCAGCTTTTGTGGATGGTTCATGTTCCCATTGCGGGAACATGACTATCGCGATGCTGAGGTCGAGACTCTCCTTCCTGAAGTCTCAGGAAGCGGGGGTCCCCTCTCCTATGCCGCGTACGACCGTTTTTTCCGGCCCCGGGAACCGGAATGACGGTACGGCGCTGTATAGGAAGGGTGACCGGAGGATTACGGTCAGGGCTTCCCCGCCGAGCGGAAACGCTCCTCGGGCCCCTGCCGCCTCATCAGCACCGCAACCCATCGTGCCACCGTTGGTTTCCGCTGGGCCCTCTACGGACTGTCCAGCCGTTACCTTTGGTGTGCTGGCGGCAGATCGGATGTCGATCGCTGCATCGGAAGGTGAGCCTGAGTCCTCGGGGGAGGATTCGGACGCGCTGCCGCCCGGGACGGTAGCGTTGCCCGAGTCGGATCCCGAGCTCACGGCTGTGCTCTCCCGGGCCGCCTTGTGCGTCGGGCTTGAGTGGAACCCTCCACCCTGTCCCGGCCCATCTCGGTTGGATGATTGGTACTTGGCGGGGGGTCGCGCTGGTCAAATCCAGCGTCCCGCCCCAATGCCTTTCTTCCCGGAAGTACACGATGAGGTGACCAGGTCTTGGCAAGCTCCGCATGGGGCTCGTACAGGGCCTGGTCCCTCGTCCACCTTCACCTCCCTGGACGGCGGGCTAGCCAGGGGGTACGCGAAGATCCCGCCAGTCGAGCGGTCTGTTGCGACGCAGTTGTGTCCAACGGCCGCTGGCTGGCGCGGTGAGCCGCGTCTCCCGTCCCAGGCCTGTGAATTCTCAGCCGGTCTGACTGAGAAAGCTTACAGTGCCTGTGGGCAGGCTGCCTCTGCCCTGCACGCGATGGCCCTTTTGCAGGTCTATCAGGCAAAAGCGCTGTCGCAGATGCCCCAGGAAGGTCCTGACCAACAGCTGCTTGGGGAGCTGCGCGCTGCCACTGACCTTGCCCTCCGGGCAACGAAGGTGACAGCGCGTTCTGTTGGCCAGGCGATGTCTACTCTGGTAGCCCAGCAACGCCACCTCTGGCTGACCTTGGCAGACATGAGGGAGACCGACAAACATCGGTTCCTGGATTCCCCCGTGTCTCCGGTCGGCCTTTTCGGCGACGCGGTGGAGAGCTGTGCCCAACAGTCCTCCGCTGCACAGAAGCAGGCTGAGGCTATCAGACATGTCATGCCACGGCGGTCCGCTGCTGCCTCCACCCAGCCGCCCGTGGCTCAGCCTCAGCCCGCTCGTCGCCGAGGGCGCCCGCCTGCGTCTTCCTCCGCCCCTGCTAAGTTGGCAAAGCAGCAGCCTACACCAGCCAAACAGCAGGGCGACCTGGAGCGGAAGGTTCCTGCCCTTTGGGAGAGTATTCCATCTGCTCTCCCACCCCCGGAGGAGGGCCGGGGGGGATTTTGTGGCGGCTGTCCATCTACCGCCGCTGGCTCTCCGGAGTCCAGCGGTACCCACTTTGCCACAAAAGGAGCAGTTTCCTCAAACTCCAGGTCACAACAAGGGGTGTCTGCCAGTGTGCCAGGCTCCGCCTCGCTGCTGTCAGCTCCCTCCCCATTTGCCAGCAGGTGGCAGTGTGATGGTGCAGACCGCGTCCCGTGCGCCGTCTCCCATGCACACTGCTGCCTCGCAGAGTCCGACCCCACTCCGGGCCACCCTCAAGCCGTCCGAGTCGGGTCCCTCTCTGCCTTGCTGCCCCACCCCCGGTGCGTCTGTGGTGCCTTTGGTCCCGCTGGCTCAGTGTCTGGAAGCGTGGATAGCGCTCCCCAGCCTGTCCAGTTGGCTCATTCGTACTATCAGACTCGGCTATGCGATTCAGTTCGCCCGGCGTCCCCCGGTCTTCAGGGCTGTCCACTTCACTCAGGTGTCGTTGGACAGTGCTCCTGTTCTCCGGGTGGAGATTGCTGTCCTCCTGGCGAAGGGTACAATCAAGCCGGTCCCTCCAGCCGATATGAAGTCGGGGTTTTACAGCCCCTACTTCATTGTACCGTAAAAGGGCGGTGGGCTACGGCCAATCCTGGACCGTCCCCAGGATTGGTTTGCAGCAATAGACCGGAAGGACGCATACTTTCTCGATTGTCTCGATTCTGCCTCGACACAGACCCTTCCTAGGTCGGTCTGTGTTCGAGGGTCGGGCATGTCAGTACAAAGTCCTACCTGACATGGTTGTAGCTCCCAACCGGTTGGGTCTTCAGGTCAACTGGGACAAGAGCAAACTCGCCCCCGGGTAGAGGATCTCTTGTTTCGGTCTCGAGCTAGACTCGGTCGCACGGACTGCGCGTCTCACTGAGGTGCGCGTCCAGTCGGTGTGGAACTGCCTGAGCTCGCTCAAGTGCAGGACAGCGGCTCCACTGAAAGATTTTCAGAGGCTCCTGGGGCATATGGCATCTGCAGCCGCGGTAACGCCGCTCGGATTGCTTCATATGAGACCGCTTCAACACTGGCTCCGCGGCCGGGTCCCGAGATGGGTGTGGCAGTGCGGCACGCTCCGTGTCCCCGTGACACCGAGCTGCCGTCGCACCCTTGTCCGGTGGTTGGACCCTTCGTTCCTGTGGGCCGGAGTACCCCTCGAACGAGTGTCCAGGCACGCTGTGGTCTCCACAGATGTCTCTGCCACGGGATGGGGGGCCACGTACAACGGGCATGCAGTGACAGGTCTTTGGACGGGGCCTCAGCTGCATTGGCATACCAATTGCCTCGAGTTGCTAGCGGTTCGTCTTGCGCTGGCCCGCTTCAAGGAGCTGTTGTCAGGCAAGCACGTTCTAGTCCGCTCACTAAGCACTGCGGCCGTTGCGTACACCTACCGTCAAGGTGGTCTACGCTTCCGTCGCATGTTGCAACTCGCCCGCCATCTCTTGTTGTGGAGTCAGAAGGATCTGAGGTTCCTTCGGGCCACTCGTGTCTCAGGTGTGCTCAACCGTGCAGCCGACGAGCTGTCACGGCAGCATCTACTTGCGGGCGAGTGGCGGCTCCACCCCCAGGTGGTCCAGCTGATTTGGCAGCGTTTCGGCGAGGCCCAGGTAGTCCTGCTTGCCTCCCCGGAAACTGCCCTCCGCCAGTGGTTTTATTCCCTGACCGGCGGCACGCTCGGCACAGATGCCCTGGCACACAGCTGGCCCCCGGGTCTGCGCAAACATGCGTTTCCCCCAGTGAGCCTTCTCGCACAACTCATGTGCAAGGTCAGGGAGGACGGGGAGCAGGTTCTGTTAGTGGCTCCGTACTGGCCCACTCGGACCTGATTCTCAGACCTCATTCTCCTCGTGACAGCACCTCCCTGGCCGATTCCTCTGAGGAAGGACCCCTGACTCAGAGACGGGGCACCCTGTGGCACCCGCGTCCCGATCTGTGGAACCTCCACGTGTGGTCCCTGGACGGGATGCGGAGGTTCTGAGTGATCTCCCGCAAGCGGTCGTAGACACCATCACTTCCGCTAGAGCTCCTTCCACTAGGAATCTCTACGCGCTGAAGTGGAACCTGTTCGTCGAATGGTGCGCCTCTCGCCGAGAGGACCCCCGATCATGTTCGGTCGGATCCGTGCTTTCCTTTCTGCAAGATGGGTTGGAGCGAAGGCTGTCTCCCTCCACCCTCAAGGTGTATGTTGCCGCCATTGCCGCACATCACCATGCAGTTGAGGGTAAGTCCCTGGGGAAACACGATCTGATCATCAGATTCCTGAGGGGGGCCAGGAGACTGAATCCTCCTCGCCCTTCCTCCGTACCCTCTTGGGATTTGACCCTGGTTCTCACAGCTCTCCGGGGTCATCCCTTCGAACCTTTGCAATCAGTCGACCTGAAACTTATGTCTCTTAAGACGGTTCTTCTGGTTGCATTGGCTTCCCTGAAGAGGGTAGGGGATCTGCATGCATTTTCGGTCGACGAAACGTGCCTAGAATTCGGGCCCGGTGCTTCTCACTTCATCCTGAGACCCCGGCCTGGATACGTGCCCAAGGTTCCTACCACTCCCTTCAGAGATCAGGTAGTGAACCTGCAAGCGCTGCCCTCGGAGGAGGCAGACCCAGCCCTAGCTTTGCTCTGTCCCGTCCGCGCTCTGCGCGTTTACGTGGACAGAACGCGAAGCTTCAGGACCTCAGATCAGCTCTTCATCTGTTACGGAGGCCAGCAGAAGGGAAAGGCTGTCTCCAAGCAGAGGATGGCCCACTGGATAGTGGATGCCATCGCCTTGGCGTACGAATCCCAGGGCGTGCCTTGCCCGCTCGGGTTGAGAGCCCACTCCACCAGAGGGGTGGCCTCTTCCTGGGCGCTGGCTCATGGCGCCTCGCTGACAGATATCTGTAGAGCTGCGGGCTGGGCGACACCTAACACGTTCGCTAGGTTTTATAGCCTACGTGTAGAGCCGGTATCCTCGCGTGTACTCGCATCCACTAGTCGGTAGACGTGTTGTACCCACTCTAAGTGTCGGCTTACAATGCCATTCCCGCCACTGGCCGGATACGTGCATACTTTCACTCCAGTCGCGTTCCCCGCTTGGCGAACCCTGTCGAGTTCCTCCGCCTCCCCCTTCGGCTCGGACATTGCGGAGTGTCTGATGCCAGGCCTACATCCGTCGCTGACGCTGTCTGTTGGCTGGGGCCCATATGTCGTGACCCCTCTACGTGAGCAGTCCCATATGTGTATTTTCCACGGTTTAAAACTCCCTACGGGCCGAGTCCGTGTCTTTCCCTTAGCAGAGCCAGCTCTGCTGTCACCTGTCAGATGAGTCTCCCCCTAACCAGGTGGAGCCATCCCAGGGACTCCATATGCGTACTGCCCCCCCGGGCCAGTCCATGTGTGTATTCCCACGTAAACTCCTCCCCCATTGGGTAGGTAGTGGTCTCCGCAGCGTCCCTTACGGGTTCGCTTTCCCAGTGTGTCTAGTTTACTTAGTGGGTAGTGGTTAGACAGCAGTAGACTCTCTCGGTGTAAGCTCGCCCCCTTCACCGCCAGCCGGTGCTATGGGCGGCTGAGCTTGTGCTGGGCACTGGAAGGGGTTTCGTAACTGTGGCGCTTTAGTTGGGATCCCAATTCGTCGGTCACTACTGACGTACGTCGAACGTGACCGACTGAAAGGGAACGTCTCGGTTACGTATGTAACCCTCGTTCCCTGAAGGAGGGAACGGAGACGTACGTCCCGTCGCCACAGTTTCTGTACCCTCGCTGTAGTGCGGACACCAGTTGTCTCCTCAGTGAAAAACAGAGTGCCATTGCATCTGCTTCCTATTTATATACACCTGTCGGGGGCGGTGCGCATTATGCAAATATCGCACGCCAATTCCATTGGCTTGTTTTAGTTTACACGAAGATGATAGGGCTCTCTAAGCGATATCCCAATTCGTCGGTCACTACTGACGTACGTCTCCGTTCCCTCCTTCAGGGAACGAGGGTTACATACGTAACCGAGACGTTTTTCAGTTATGTACATTAGGGTTTTATGTTTCATCTAATGTTTTTAATGTGCATTTTTTAAATTTCATGTTGTTACCATGATAGTGCTTAGTGTGAATGACACTGTGTGCACCTTCTATATATCAGTATTGTCCTTCACAGCTTTTGGAAAAGCTGCTTGTGATGAACTTTGATTCATCATGACTCTCATCACCACTGTGTTTGGTGGTTGTCAGTGTATTACAAAGGTACAAAGTTTAACATTATATCAGCTAATGTAATACGTTTGTTTACTGTAAATTTAAGTTAAATCTGTAAAACCTAAAATGTTAAAATGTTGCTACCATATTTTTTGTACACTGCCAGGGTTTATTTATTTATTTATTTTTTTAAACCATAAATTGAACTGATTTCTTTCTTTTTTTTTTAGTGTGTAAAATAAACAGTTATGACCCTAAAATAAACAATTATAAACAGTTATGAACACAGGTGCCTTTTTTTCGTAAATTTTATTGGCTTTTTTTTTTTTTTTTTACAGTGTAGGGCTAGGTAATAATGATAAATTGTTGTTTAGTAACTGTGCAAGGCTGTAGCCAAATATCTAGGATGTGGCATAATACTTTAAAAATGAGCCATTAAAAAAAAAAAAAACATACTTGTTGACCTACAGTGACTCCTGTGGTATTCCACAAATGATGGCATGTAATTCATGTTATTTAAAATGTAATTCAAAAGAACCTTCTGACTGAATGCTTCATGAAAGCAGCTAATCTTTCTCTTGACAGACAGTTAATTGAACACTGTGGGTACTGTCTAGAGGTGTTGAAACGATTCCCTACGGCTTAACACACAATTGTGTGTGTGTAAGAATGTGTCCACATGTGGAGGTTAAGGAAACACTGGTCATGAAAAATCACATATTTCAAATATTACACAGAGGTCACAGTGACACAAACAAGGTCAGGGTGCATTTAGATTTAAAGAACCACCAATCGAGAGACAAAAATGAAACACATTTACACTTAAATGAGATTCTGCTGCTGAAATACAGACACAAAGACATCCAAAGACACTCAAACATGTGAGAATGAACACATACACACTACAGTATATGTGTGTATAACTCCAGTTTGTCCTTCTCTAAGTGGACACATTTTACTACAATTTGACCTTTCTCAGGGCATGTACCAGCTGCAGTGTCCCAGAGTTTCATGCTGGGATTTCTCGGGCTTAGCGGATGCCCTTTTCATCCGACCACTCTCCTGTTCCTCACACCACAATAGATAAAACAACTTGCATTTATTCAAATGCCTGACTCAGCCTCAACTCATTTAATTTTATTTCAATTAATTAACTGCGTGCACTTAGCCACTTGTTTACACACGCTATATAGTCTTTGACTCAACGGGTACTGCAAATCTGCCAGCCAAAATGAGTTTGGGAGCTCAGAGCCAGACATGAGAAAATTATGAATCCTTTATTACTGTAGCTGGTTCCAGATGTTTCCCTGCAATCAAAGTGCTGAATGAATCTGAAATCACCTCGACTGGAGCTCCAGAGGCAGTTCAAAATGTTAATCTTATTTTATTGCTGGAAATAATTCAGTAGTACTGTAAGCGGATCCAAGAATGTCCAACTTCTTCAAAGTTTCCAAACCCGATAAAATGGGCTCAGAGGTGTATGTATTTGTGTTTGTTTATAAACAACTGAGAGAGGCCGGCTCAAAGCTGCTCATCATGTAAGTGTGCTAGCACAGCAGGGAAATTAAAAGCTCACGCGCATCCTTGTTCTCACTTTCACATGCGCACACTCGCATGCTAATACACACACAGAGCAGAAAGATGTGTTTCTCTCCCCTTTTCTCATGTAACGGTCAGGGAATACATTCATCATTCTATAATTTATGAAAATAAGTCACTTTCCTTCAGCGCTTGCTTTTTTCCTAAACAGAATGGGTGAATGAGTAATCAAGGTGAGAAGGCAACACTTGAGGAGGAATCTCTGGCATACACAGGGGTAAACACTCCTATTTTTAGCATGCCTCCACCAAGACATGCACCAAAACAACAAAATCAACTGAATGAGTTTAGACGTGAAAGAGAGTGTATCTATTTTTAGAAAGTCGCATTCATATTTTCATGAGTGATATGCGTGGAGCGCCTGTGGCATGTCGAAGCGCGCGTGTTCGCATATGTGCGTGCTCCAGTTGTTGTAGAAAGGCAACCGGAGTTCTTCCTCCCCACATAGACAGATTAGCTGTGGCAGGTTCAGGACAGTCATGGCGAGCATGAGCATGTGTGTGTGTATGGATCTAACAAATGTGTGTGGATCTTTCACAGGGACTTAATGTTTGCATATTTATGTGGGACAAATTAATGCTCTGAGTCTGCTGATGTTAAATAGCTTTAGAGAAATGAATGTGCATGTCTGTTGGTATGTGCATAGTTGGTTAATCTGTATGTGCAGGTGTGTGACAGAGAGAGAAAGTGCATCTCAAACTCAGGGGAAATCTGCCTCCAGGGAGATGAGGGAGCTATGAAGTGGAAGTATAACCGACTGTGCAGTCTATGTGTGTGAATATGTGTGTATTTGTCCCCTAATTGGATAACAGTGTTAAAACAAAACTACAACCATAAAAATGTGAAGTCAACAAAGCTAAAAAATGTTTTATTTAAAAATGATTTAACATCATGTTGTTCCAAACCTCTGTGTGGTTATTTTTTTTCTCCATGAATCACAAAAGTACAATTGTAGAAAAGTACAAAAGAATTATGCATTTTTCCCCCATATTATTAACTAAAACTAAGGGTACATTTACATGACAACGATGTACTAAAAACAGAAAAGTTTTCCCTCATGTTTTTTGCACACAGGCGACAACGTTGTCAAAACGATCCCCATTCACACGGATCAGCGTAAATGATTAAAAACGCTGCATTATGCATGCCAGGCCAGTAGTTGGCGATGTCATTTTGTAAAGAAACACTATGCGCCTTTAGACAGTACAGACTATAGTCACTGTTTTCACAAATTCACATTTTTGAAGTTAACATGGAGACAATAATGATAGTGTTTAAAAAAAAAACTTGCACTTTAAACCCCGTTTTTAAAAGTTTGCATTTTCAGGCCCTCAAAACGTTGTTGTTGCGTAAATGAACGAAAAAGTAAAATAAGTAAAATAAAAGTAAAATGAAAACAGAAAATATAAAA